>NC_092335.1:596364000-596671000 GCF_046630445.1 Rutidosis leptorrhynchoides
AAGATAATGTGTTCTATTTCAAGGCTTCGCCTTCAAATGGAATTTATGAATTGGTTCATGATGACGCATCATCGAGCTCTATATACCATACTAGCACCAAGAAACTCAAAAGGGATTTGAGTGATTCCTATTTATGGCATTGTCGCCTTGGTCACATAAACAAGAACCGAATGCATACACTTCAAAAGAATGGACTTTTGAAATCAAATGAAATGGATTCGTTTGATGTATGTGAATCTTATTTACAAGGCAAGATGACTAAAGCACCTTTCAAAGGGACTTATGAAAGGGCTAAAGATTTATTGGGATTAATTCATTCGGATGTATGTGGACCCTTTAAACCCATGACTAGGAATGGTGAAAGATACTTTGTTACTTTCATTGATGACTTTAGTCGTTTCGGATATGTCTACTTATTAAGACACAAGGACGAAACGTTTGAAGCATTCAAAGAATATCAAAACGAAGTACAAAATCAACTCAATAGGACAATTAAGGTACTTCGTACCGATAGTGTGACGCCCCGTACTAAATCATCATGTACGGACCATCATCAACAGGATCATTACAAGGTTAAGTACTATATGCGTTTTCAAAACAGAGTTTGCATTCATTAATAAAAGTGACGTCATAACATACGTCAATTGTTTTACAAATCAAAGTATGCTTCACAGAGTAGAAGCATTAAATAAGTGTACGTGACCATAATGGTCGTTACATAACATAAGTTCATAAGTAAAAAGTTTGAATGCAACATAAGTAGTCATGCGATAACAACTCTAGGCAGCGGGTTCTACAGCACGACTAGTAAGATAGCGGAAGCGACTTCAAGCACCTGAGAAAATA
Organism: Rutidosis leptorrhynchoides; assembly: GCF_046630445.1. Lineage (NCBI taxonomy): Eukaryota > Viridiplantae > Streptophyta > Magnoliopsida > Asterales > Asteraceae > Rutidosis > Rutidosis leptorrhynchoides. Next base: position 596,364,847 of record NC_092335.1, read on the forward strand.
CATGCTTAAAAAGGTCAACACAAAGGTTGGTGAGCTATAGTTTAAGTATAACAGTAATGTAAGTAGGCCACGAGATTTCAGTGCTACAACGAGCGTTTCAAAAGTATGTAAAAGTATATGCTTAACCGTGGGCACCCGGTAACTAACTTAACGTTTAATGTACCCCCTTAAAGTGCACTTGGCAAGTGCGTATAACCTCGAAGTATTAAACACTCGTTAAATGCTAGCGCTACTAGCCCGAGTGGGGATGTCAAACCCTATGGATCCATATCTAAGATTCGCGTTCACGGTTCAAAAACCAATGATTAAACGTTACCGAGCTAAAGGGAATGTTTCTGCCGTTATATAACCCACACATATATAAAGTTTAAGTACTCGTGCCTAGTATGTAAAACATAAAATCCGCATGTATTCTCAGTTCCCAAAATAAGTTAAAGTAAAAAGGGAATGCTATAACTCACAATGATATGTAGCGGTAAAGTAGTAGTCGGGAAAGGTGTGCAAGTAAATGGTCCGAAGTCCTCAACCTAAGTCAAATAGTACTAAGTCAGTAAATCGTCTTAATAGGTTTAAAAGTATGTATTTAAGGTCTTAAGGGTCATCATCAATCATCATTAAACAAAAGGCGTAAAGTAAGTTTCGTTTATGAAAGTAGTTTTCAACAAAGTCTGATTTCAGTCAGTCACCACGGCCTCTACCCTTACTGAATTAAGGTGAGACCAGTGGCCATGGCTCCATCTATGAGTCCCTTAAGTGTGGTAAAATTTACAGAAGCAAACTCGTCTTGGTTTGACCGTGGCGACGGTCTAAGTGCGAGTAGGTCAGAAATTTCTGCACAACGTTAAAGGACATAGTGACGATCGGAGGGCCATAAATCCTAAACCGTAACTCGGATTAAGACGAGTCCTATATGAAAAGTTATCTACACGAACTGAGCTATCTGAAAATCAAGGTTACAGTAGCCCAGGTGTACTGGTCTGTTACAGAAACCAGAAAAACAGAAACTGTACTCAGAAAACAGAAAAGTAAATGGACATAGTGACGCTCGGAGGGCCGTAGACTCTAAACCGTAACTCGGATTAAGACGAGTCTTATATGAAAAGTTATCTACTCGAAAATTTCTATCTAAAAATCAAGGTTAGAATAGCCCAGGTCTACTGGTCTGTTCCAGAATCATCAGGTCAGTAGGTTTTGGACAGAACAGTGAGTTTAAAAGGGGTTCCGGTGGTCTTGGTGCTTGATGTTCATCATGGTTCTCATCCTTGATGCATATAGCTTCAAGTGTACAACTCATTGATGTATATACATCATCTTAACCAAGTCTTGACCATCATAACCCTAGTGCAAGTCTAAGACATGAAGCACAACTCACTTAAGAGTTGCATGTAGTTTGATGAACCAAAGTTACATCAAAGTCTTAGGTTTGACACTTACATGAACTATAATAGAAATATTGAACTCTAAACTTGAAAATAAACTAACTACATGAAATTAAAGTGCAATAAATGAAGATGTAACTAAGTAAACATGTAGTTTGTTCATGGTTGTTCATACTTTAAATATTCAAACCAAAGTTTGATCTTTAGAAAGTAAACTTTAAAGTTTACTTCATGAACTTCAAGTATGAGTTTAATCAACACATGAACTTACAATCTTTTAAGAAAGTATATGTAGAATCATAACTAGTAAGCTATGTTCTTGAGTGTTCTTGCAATTACAAGATAAAAGAAGAATCTAACTAGAAAGTTGATTCTTGTAACAAGTATGTAACAACAACAAGTAAACAACTATAACTAACAAGTAATCAAACAACAAAGATGATGATGATTTAAGGTGTATAAATTCAGTTTTGTAAGAAAAGAAAAGGAAGAAAAGAAGTTCATAATGCTTACAATCTAGAGAGAAAAAGAGAGGAAAAGTTGAGAGGATTTTGTGTGTGTTTTTGGAGAGGATTTGTGAGTGAAGTAGTAAACAAGAAAATGAAACAAAACACTCCTAAAGGGAGCTTAGGGGCTGCAGTTTTTCAGCAGAAAATGGGGGGAAAGGAGAAGTTTTGTGGTCACTAGAATGTAAAGCTTCATAAAGGTGGTTAATGAATGGTCATGCATGGGGATAACAAGCTAACTAGATTCTTTCAAGTATTAAACTAAGTAGTCTCCATCTAATTGATACTTTCAAGTGTAGGACATGGGCTAACTAAGTCCATTAATAATGTAGGGTGGGCTTGGAAGTCCAATAACATGAGTCCATTACACTAACAAAGCCCAAGTTCAAATAAATCACAAGTTAAACCAATTAAAGCCCAAGTAACTAACTAATAGCCTTAGTTAATTAAAATGATTAATAAATTTAATCATGAATGTAAATAATATCTAAAAATATTATTCGTGAAAGTTCCGGGTGTCACAAAGACGTTTCGGGCTCTTAAAAGTCAAGTACGGGCAATCAAGGCAACATGTAAATGTAATAACGTACATTCGTTTAAACACGCGTATTAATAATAGTAATTATTAATAAATAAATGTTGGAAATTCCAGGGTCGTTACATTACCCACCTGTTAAAGAAAATTTCGTCCCGAAATTCAAGCTGAGGTAGATGGAGGAGTCGGGAAAAGGTGAGGATACTTCCGCATCATTTGATCCTCTCGTTCCCAAGTAAACTCAGGTCCTCGTTTGGCATTCCATCGTACCTGTACAATCGGAATCTTGTTACGTTTCAAAGTTTTGATCTCACAATCCATAATTTCAACAGGTTCTTCCACAAAGTGGAGTTTGTCGTCAATCGTAAGTTCTTCCAGTGGTATGATAAGTTCTGGTGCAGCAAGACACTTCTTCAAGTTTGACTCATGGAAGGTAGGAAGAACTGAGCTCAATTGTGCTGGTAGATCCAAACGGTATGCAACGGGTCCAACACGTTCCAAGATTTCAAAAGGACCAATGTATCGTGGGTTCAACTTTCCACGTTTTCCAAAACGGATCACACCTTTCCAAGGTGCAACCTTCAACATTACACGATCACCAACATTAAATTCAAAGTCCTTACGTTTAAGATCGGCATAACTCTTTTGGCGGTCACGGGCAGTCTTAAGTCTAGCTTAAATCTGAGCAATCTTCTCCGTGGTTTCGTGGACTACCTCGGGTCCGGTGATTTGCTTTTCGCCTACTTCGGCCCAACAAATAGGAAATCGGCACTTACGGCCATACAATGCTTCAAAAGGTGCAGCATTAATGCTAGAGTGATAACTGTTGTTGTACGAGAATTCAGCGAGTGGCAAATGTCTTTCCCAGGCCTTTCCAAAATCAATGACACATGCACGCAGCATGTCCTCTAAGGTCTGAATCGTTCGTTCACTTTGCCCGTCAGTCTGAGGATGATAAGTAGTGCTCATGTCGAGACGAGTTCCCATGGCTTCTTGCCAAGTACGCCAAAATCTAGAAGCAAAACGGGGATCGCGATCTGAGATGATCGATAAAGGTACACCATGACGAGACACAACCTCTTTAATGTATAATTGAGCAAGTCTTTCCATCGTATTAGTTTCCTTCATCACTAGGAAGTGTGCAGATTTGGTAAGGCGGTCAACAATAACCCAGATGGTATCGTATCCGCCCACCGTGTTTGGTAGCTTGGTGATGAAGTCCATTGTTATCCTTTCCCACTTCCATTGTGGGATTTCCGGTTGTTGAAGTAAACCAGAAGGTCTCTGATGTTCGGCCTTAACTTTTGAACAAGTCAAACACTTCCCAACATAAGTTGCAACGTCCTTTTTAAGATTCGGCCACCAATACTGTTCTTTAAGGTCGTGGTACATTTTTCCTGCTCCAGGATGAATCGAATATCTCGACTTGTGTGCTTCATCAAGTATCAGGTTCCGTAGATCTCCATAAAGAGGTACCCAAATTCTTCCGGCATAACATCGGAGTCCAGAATCTCTAACCTCGAATCGAGAGACAAGTATGTTCAAATGTTCGTGAGATATGTTCTCCTCTTTGAGAGCCTCATCTTGGGCTACTCTGATCTGGCTGTTGAGGTTCGAATGAATGGTGATGTTCAGAGCCCTAACACAAAGAGGTGCCGTCCTCTCCTTTCGGCTTAAAGCGTCAGCTACAACATTGGCCTTGCCAGGGTGATAACGGAGTTCACAATCGTAGTCGTTGAGCGTCTCGATCCATCGACGCTGTCTCATATTCAATTGCTTCTGATCGAAGATGTGCTGGAGACTCTTGTGATCGGTGAAGATAGTGCTCTTAGTTCCATACAAATAATGTCTCCACAATTTGAGTGCAAAGACAACGGCTCCAAGTTCAAGATCATGTGTAGTGTAGTTCCGCTCGTGAATCTTCAATTGGCGGGAGGCATAGGCAATAACCTTTGATCGTTGCATCAGTACACAACCAAAACCACTCTTCGATGCATCGCAATAAACAACAAAGTCGTCACTGCCTTCAGGAAGTGATAGGATAGGTGCGGAGGTTAACTTCTTCTTCAAAATTTGGAATGCTGATTCGTGTGTGGGTTCCCAAATGAACTTCTTGCCCTTGTGAGTCAGTGCGGTCAAAGGACGCGCAATCAGAGAAAATCCTTCGATAAACCTTCGATAATAACCGGCGAGACCTAGAAATTGGCGAATATGCGTTGGAGTAGTGGGGGTCTCCCACTTGCTGATGGCTTCAATCTTGGCGGGATCAACTTTGATACCCTGGTCGCTCACAACATGACCCAAAAACTGTACTTCCTTCAACCAAAATTCGCACTTGGAGAATTTGGCATAAAGTTGCTCTTGTCTTAAGAGTTCAAGCACTAGCCGAAGGTGTTGCTCATGTTCTTCTTCGCTCTTAGAGTAGATGAGGATATCATCTATGAAGACGATAACAAACTTATCCAAGTAAGGCTTGCAGACACGATTCATGAGATCCATGAACACGGCAGGTGCATTTGTCAAACCGAATGGCATCATGAGGAACTCATAATGACCATAACGGGTCCTGAATGCAGTTTTCATCACGTCACTTTCCTTCACCCTCAGCTGGTGATATCCGGATCGCAAATCGATCTTTGAATAAACGCTCGATCCTTGTAGTTGATCAAAAAGATCATCAATTCGTGGAAGAGGATATCGATTCTTGATAGTCAATTTGTTGAGTTCACGGTAGTCGATACACATACGGAAGGATCCATCCTTCTTCTTTACAAACAACACAGGTGCGCCCCAAGGCGAGAAGCTTGGTTGGATAAACCCTCGATCTAATAGCTCTTGTAGTTGACTCTGTAATTCCTGCATCTCGGAGGGTGCGAGTCTATAAGGTGCGCGAGCTACAGGTGCAGCTCCTGGCACTAAGTCAATCTGAAACTCTACTGCCCTCGGTGGCGGTAATCCAGGCAGTTCTTCGGGAAAGACATCGGAAAACTCGTTCACAATACGCACATCGTTCACGTTCTTCACCTCAGTTTCTACCGCTTTCACATGTGCTAGGACAGCAAAGCGTCCCTTCTTCATAATCTTTTGTGCTTTCACGCAACTAATGAGGTTCAACTTCGAGGTACATCTCTCTCCATAGATAACCAGTGGTTCGCCATCTCCTTGTGGTATGCGAAGTGCTTTATCTCCACAGATAACATCGGCCTTTATCTTGCTCAACCAATCCATACCGACGATCGCGTCAAAACTTCCCAGTTTGATAGGTATCAAATCAATTTCGAAATCTGCACCAGCTATGTTGATAATAGCTCCACGACTAATATGGTCGACCATTTCAAGTTTTCCATTGGCGACCTCGACAAGCATACTTTCCTTCAAAGGAACTAACGACCAATCTAACTTATCACAAAAATGTCTACACACATAGCTTCTATCGGCACCAGTATCAAATAGGACAGAAGCTAAAAGATTGTTGATCTTGAATATACCTATCACCAAGTCGGGGTTGTCGCGAGCGTCCCTTGCATTAACGTTGAAGGCTCTAGCACGTGGTGGTCCGCCATCCTTACGCTTGTTAGGACACTCGTTTCTGAAATGGCCCGTCTTTCCACATTCATAACACTTCTTAGGCCCATTGTTGTTGTGGTTTGGCTTCACATTCAAAGTGGTAACCTTGCAATCCTTGCCAACATGTCCAGATCGTTGGCACTTCTCACAGATAACATTGCAATACCCAGTGTGGTGCTTGTAGCACCTATTGCATTGTGGTAGGGTTCCTTTGTAGTTCGGATTGGTGCGGTTGTTGTTGTTGGGGTTGGTGTTGTTGTTGTGCATGTTGTTGTTTTGCCTGAACCCTTCATGTCGTTTTGCCGGGTTTTGATCATAGTTCCTACCCCTGTTGTTGTTGTGGTTGTTGTCCCATTTCCTCTTTTCACCACTAACAGTTTCAAACTTAGCCTTCTCCGGCTCGTCCAGGATGATTTGATTCAAGAGAGTATGCGCCATGCGCATTGCTTCGGGAACACTTGGTGGTTTGGATGAGGTAACATTACCCTTGATGGACTTAGGAAGTCCCGAGAAGTATTTCTCCAAACGCTTAAATTCGGGGGTGACCATGGTTGGACACATAAGAGCCAATTCCAAAAACCTACGGTTGTAGCTGTTAAGGTCGTTCCCTACAGTTTTCAATTGCATAAATTCGATTTCCATCTTTTGAATCTCGGTTCTCGGACAGTATTCCTCGATCATAGCACATTTAAATTCTTCCCAAGGCGTAGCATACGCCTCATCAATTCCTTGCGCTTGGGCCATGGTATTCCACCATGTGAGCGCGCCATCAGAAAGTGTGCAAGATGCAAATTTCGTTTTGTTAGCCTCAGAACAATTGCTAACCCTGAATACCGATTCCAACTTTTCGAACCATCTGGTGAGACCGACGGGTCCCTCAGTGCCACTGAAGTAGTGTGGCTTGCAGTTTTAGAATTCCTTGTAAGTACACCCATCTCGGACGACAGGTGGATTGACAGGCGGTGGTGGTGGAACTTGGGGTTGTCTTTCAGCTAGTGCAGCAGCGACTCGCTCGTTAATCATTTCCTCAATTTGTGCCGCGGTGGGGATAGATCTCCCGTTGGCCATGATGTTCTATACAAACATTTTGACTCAAGTCAAAATCCATTATGCAAATAATAATAGTACATTATATAACAACCAACATGAAAACAGCACAACACATGTTGATTAAATAACGCAAGCAGATATAGGTACCACAAAACCATGAGATGATAACGTAAATAGAACACTTGCGCAAGAAGTAAGCAACACAGATTCCATTCATTAATGATAATAAGTTCATACATTACAATAAGTTCGTGCATTACATAAGTGAAATATGAAATTACAAAAGTGATTACAATACAGAATCTAGTACAAAGTCCTACGGCGATGGTGGGTACAAGATGTCCAAAACATGAGCCAACTGCTCCTCGAGCTCAGTAACTCGAGTCTGGAGAATCTCAATCTCCCGCCTCATTTCCTCATTAGAGGAAGGTGATGGGGCAGGTGGTGCTGGCGGTGCAGGTGGAGCCGGTGGTGCTGAAGTGGATGGTCCGGCTCTGGGTGGAGACGGTAATATCTGTGGGTCGGCGGGGTACGGCACCAGCCGTTTACGAGCAGTGATCCTACGACGCCGACCATAAGCGTCAGTGACAGTTCGACCAGGAATTATGCCAGCGAAGCGATACCGCTTCTTCGGCGGGGTAGAAGGTGCCTGAATCGGTCGGTCAGCGGGATCCTCCTCATCACTGGAGTCGTCAGATGAGGTGTCGTCTGAAGAAGCATCGGTGGAAGAACCGTCGTCTGAATCATGCGGTGGTGGCGCGGGTGGCTCAACATATCCGAAAGCGGCCAACATCTGTCGGTGTCGGCCTGGCGTAATCACGGCTAAGCGGCCGTCGGCAGTGCGTCGGCAAGGTGTGCGCCAGTGATTACGGAAGGGACCTTCCCCGAACTCCGCGGGGATCTCCATGCCACCAATGCGAGCCAGTTACCTCAGGGGTCTGGAAGAAGACGCCGGGATAGGCACACTAGAGCTAGCTCCAGAACTAGAGGCGCCGGGGTCGCCAGTGGGTGTCGGGGCCGGAATGTCGGCAGCAGCAGCAGCAGCAACAGGTGCAGCAGTGGGTGGAACAACGGGGCCTGAGCCGCTCGGGATGTCAGTAGGTGGAACGTCCGACATCTGAACAAGGAAAAATAAATTTTCCATGTCAGTATGTCATAAAGCAAGCAAATAATAGGCCAACAGTTTAAATCATGTATAACAATAAGTAGCATGGCAATATTAGTAATCGTACGAAACTAGCATGCAATCGAAAGCAAGTAATAGCATGCAGTAGTGAAATCACGTAGTAGCATACGGCATATAGCAGTAACAGTAAGCAGCAGCATGCAGTAAGTTCAGCGGAAACAAGTAAACTAACAAGTTGTAGATTAGCCCTATTAGTGAATCCTACTCGGGTCGGTCTTAGACTCACTAATGCATCCTAATTCCCTACAACCAATGCTCTGATACCAAATGTGACGCCCCGTACTAAATCATCATGTACGGACCATCATCAACAGGATCATTACAAGGTTAAGTACTATATGCGTTTTCAAAACAGAGTTTGCATTCATTAATAAAAGTGACGTCATAACATACGTAAATTGTTTTACAAATCAAAGTATGCTTCACAGAGTAGAAGCATTAAATAAGTGTACGTGACCATAATGGTCGTTACATAACATAAGTTCATAAGTAAAAAGTTTGAATGCAACATAAGTAGTCATGCGATAACAACTCTAGGCAGCGGGTTCTACAGCACGACTAGTAAGATAGCGGAAGCGACTTCAAGCACCTGAGAAAATACATGCTTAAAAAGGTCAACACAAAGGTTGGTGAGCTATAGTTTAAGTATAACAGTAATGTAAGTAGGCCACGAGATTTCAGTGCTACAACGAGCGTTTCAAAAGTATGTAAAAGTATATGCTTAACCGTGGGCACCCGGTAACTAACTTAACGTTTAATGTACCCCCTTAAAGTGCACTTGGCAAGTGCGTATAACCTCGAAGTATTAAACACTCGTTAAATGCTAGCGCTACTAGCCCGAGTGGGGATGTCAAACCCTATGGATCCATATCTAAGATTCGCGTTCACGGTTCAAAAACCAATGATTAAACGTTACCGAGCTAAAGGGAATGTTTCTGCCGTTATATAACCCACACATATATAAAGTTTAAGTACTCGTGCCTAGTATGTAAAACATAAAATCCGCATGTATTCTCAGTTCCCAAAATAAGTTAAAGTAAAAAGGGAATGCTATAACTCACAATGATATGTAGCGGTAAAGTAGTAGTCGGGAAAGGTGTGCAAGTAAATGGTCCGAAGTCCTCAACCTAAGTCAAATAGTACTAAGTCAGTAAATCGTCTTAATAGGTTTAAAAGTATGTATTTAAGGTCTTAAGGGTCATCATCAATCATCATTAAACAAAAGGCGTAAAGTAAGTTTCGTTTATGAAAGTAGTTTTCCACAAAGTCTGATTTCAGTCAGTCACCACGGCCTCTACCCTTACTGAATTAAGGTGAGACCAGTGGCCATGGCTCCATCTATGAGTCCCTTAAATGTGGTAAAATTTACAGAAGCAAACTCGTCTTGGTTTGACCGTGGCGACGGTCTAAGTGCGAGTAGGTCAGAAATTTCTGCACAACGTTAAAGGACATAGTGACGATCGGAGGGCCATAAATCCTAAACCGTAACTCGGATTAAGACGAGTCCTATATGAAAAGTTATCTACACGAACTGAGCTATCTGAAAATCAAGGTTACAGTAGCCCAGGTGTACTGGTCTGTTACAGAAACCAGAAAAACAGAAACTGTACTCAGAAAACAGAAAAGTAAATGGACATAGTGACGCTCGGAGGGCCGTAGACTCTAAACCGTAACTCGGATTAAGACGAGTCTTATATGAAAAGTTATCTACTCGAAAATTTCTATCTAAAAATCAAGGTTAGAATAGCCCAGGTCTACTGGTCTGTTCCAGAATCATCAGGTCAGTAGGTTTTGGACAGAACAGTGAGTTTAAAAGGGGTTCCGGTGGTCTTGGTGCTTGATGTTCATCATGGTTCTCATCCTTGATGCATATAGCTTCAAGTGTACAACTCATTGATGTATATACATCATCTTAACCAAGTCTTGACCATCATAACCCTAGTGCAAGTCTAAGACATGAAGCACAACTCACTTAAGAGTTGCATGTAGTTTGATGAACCAAAGTTACATCAAAGTCTTAGGTTTGACACTTACATGAACTATAATAGAAATATTGAACTCTAAACTTGAAAATAAACTAACTACATGAAATTAAAGTGCAATAAATGAAGAAGTAACTAAGTAAACATGTAGTTTGTTCATGGTTGTTCATACTTTAAATATTCAAACCAAAGTTTGATCTTTAGAAAGTAAACTTTAAAGTTTACTTCATGAACTTCAAGTATGAGTTTAATCAACACATGAACTTACAATCTTTTAAGAAAGTATATGTAGAATCATAACTAGTAAGCTATGTTCTTGAGTGTTCTTGCAATTACAAGATAAAAGAAGAATCTAACTAGAAAGTTGATTCTTGTAACAAGTATGTAACAACAACAAGTAAACAACTATAACTAACAAGTAATCAAACAACAAAGATGATGATGATTTAAGGTGTATAAATTCAGTTTTGTAAGAAAAGAAAAGGAAGAAAAGAAGTTCATAATGCTTACAATCTAGAGAGAAAAAGAGAGGAAAAGTTGAGAGGATTTTGTGTGTGTTTTTGGAGAGGATTTGTGAGTGAAGTAGTAAACAAGAAAATGAAACAAAACACTCCTAAAGGGAGCTTAGGGGCTGCAGTTTTTCAGCAGAAAATGGGGGGAAAGGAGAAGTTTTGTGGTCACTAGAATGTAAAGCTTCATAAAGGTGGTTAATGAATGGTCATGCATGGGGATAACAAGCTAACTAGATTCTTTCAAGTATTAAACTAAGTAGTCTCCATCTAATTGATACTTTCAAGTGTAGGACATGGGCTAACTAAGTCCATTAATAATGTAGGGTGGGCTTGGAAGTCCAATAACATGAGTCCATTACACTAACAAAGCCCAAGTTCAAATAAATCACAAGTTAAACCAATTAAAGCCCAAGTAACTAACTAATAGCCTTAGTTAATTAAAATGATTAATAAATTTAATCATGAATGTAAATAATATCTAAAAATATTATTCGTGAAAGTTCCGGGTGTCACAAAGACGTTTCGGGCTCTTAAAAGTCAAGTACGGGCAATCAAGGCAACATGTAAATGTAATAACGTACATTCGTTTAAACACGCGTATTAATAATAGTAATTATTAATAAATAAATGTTGGAAATTCCAGGGTCGTTACAGATAGAGGAGGTGAATACCTAAGCGATGCCTTCCAAGATCATCTTAGGAGTTGTGGGATTATCTCACAACTTACTCCACCCGGAACACCCCAACTTAATGGAGTTTCCGAAAGGAGGAACCGAACCCTAATGGATATGGTTCGATCTATGATGGCAAGAAGCTCGTTACCTTTATCATTTTGGGGTTATTGTCTAAGCTCCGCGGCTCGTATTTTAAATATGGCCCCAACCAAGAAAGTGGAATGAACTCCTCATGAGATGTGGTTTGGAAAACCTCCTTCTCTTTCATACTTAAAAGTATGGGGATGTGAAGCTTATCCTAAGCGTTATGTAGCTAATAAGCTACATGCTCGATCCACAAAGTGTATCTTCATAGGATATCCCAAAGATGACATGGGATATTACTTCTATGATCCATCCGGGCAAACGGTATTTGTTGCTCGGAAAGCGGAATTCCTAGAAACCAAGTTCCTTATGGAAGGTGATGGTGAAAGGAAGATAGATCTTGTAGAGGTACAAGATCAAGCCGATGATACACAATTGGTTGGCACTAGTACTCAACATGAGGATGTTGAAAATGATCAAGTGGATGATCAAGGTACACAAGACGTTCGAAGATCTAGTAGGATTAGTAATCCTCCCGAGAGATATGGGTTTCTCGTGGATGGTTGCTATACGGTTGATTTGGATGAACCGACAAACTACGAAGATGCTTTATCAAGGATTGATAAAGATAAATGGCAGGAAGCCATGAACGCCGAGATGCAATCCATGTATGAAAATCAAGTTTGGAAACTTGTAGTGCAACCTCCTAGCTCCAAGCTAGTTGATTGCAAATGGCTTTTCAAGAAGAAAACCGACATACATGGAAACTTGGATACATACAAAGCTAGACTTGTAGCAAAAGGTTTCACTCAAACTCAAGGGGTTGATTATGATGAAACTTTCTCGCCAGTGGCAATGCTAAAGTCTATTAGGATATTATTTGCCATTGCTGCTCACTATGACTATGAAATATGGCAAATGGATGTCAAAACCGCTTTCCTAAATGGATATCTTGAGGAAGATGTCTATATGGTACAGCCCGAAGGTTTTGTTGATCCGAAAAATCCTAAGAAGGTATGCAAGTTAAAGAAGTCAATCTACGGATTGAAACAAGCATCTAGAATGTGGAATCATCGTTTTAATGAAGAGGCAAAGAAATTTGGCTTCATCAAAAATGGTGATGAAGCTTGTGTGTACAAGAAGGCTAGTGGGAGCTCTATAATGTTCCTTGTGCTATATGTGGATGATATATTATTATTTGGGAATGATATTACCACAATGCAAGAAGTCAAAACTTGGCTAAAGAGTTGCTTCTCCATTAAGGATCTTGGAGAAGCACAATACATATTGGGGATTGGGATCTATAGGAATAGATCCAAGAGATTGATAGGTTTAAGTCAAAGTACATACATTGATAAAATCTTGAAAAGGTTCAAGATGGAAAACTCTAAGAAAGGTTTGGTACCTATTCAAAAGGGAACCGTTCTCAGTTCATCTCAGTGTCCTACCACGAAAGATGAACAAGATAGAATGAAGAAAGTCCCATACGCATCTGCTATTGGGTCTATCATGTATGCAATGATATGTACTAGACCGGATGTGTCATGCGCTCTAAGCTTGACAAGTAGATACCAGAATAACCCGGGAAATAGTCATTGGACTGCGGTTAAATGTATATTGAAATACCTTAGAAGGACTAAGGATATGTTTCTAATATATGGGTCTGGTGAGGAGGAACTCGCTGTAAAAGGTTACGTGGACGCGAGTTTTCAAAGTGTGCATTTTGGTTGGAAGAAGTTCAATTCCTCGGTCACATAGTAAACAAAGAAGGTATTCAAGTAGATCCGGCAAAGATTGAAACCGTTGAAAAGTGGAAAACCCCGAAAACCCCGAAGCATATACGCCAATTTTTAGGACTGGCTGGTTACTACAGAAGGTTCATCCAAGATTTTTCCAAAATAGCAAAACCCTTGATTGCATTAACGTATAAAGGGAAGAAATTTGAATGGAAGGATGAGTAGGAGAAAGCATTTCAATTGTTGAAGAAAAAGTTAACTACGACACCTATATTGTCATTGCCTGAAGGGAATGATGATTTTGTGATATATTGTGACGCCTCAAAGCAAGGCCTCGGTTGTGTATTAATGCAACGAACGAAGGTAATTGCCTATGCGTCCAGACAATTGAAGATTCACGAGCAAAATTATACGACTCACGATTTGGAATTAGGTGCTGTTGTTTTTGCATTAAAGACTTGGAGGCACTACTTATATAGGGTCGAAAGTATTATATATACCGACCACAAAATTCTCCAATATATATTTAATCAGAAACAACTGAACATGAGGCAGCGTAGGTGGATTGAATTGTTAAATGATTACGATTTTAAGATTCGTTACCACCCGGGGAAGGCAAATGTGGTAGCCGACGCCCTGAGCAGAAAGGATAGAGAACCTATACGAGTAAAAGCTATGAATATAATTATTCATACTAACCTTACTACTCAAATAAAAAAGGCGCAACAGGGAGTTTTAAAAGAGGGAAATTTGAAGAATGAATTACCCAAAGGATCGGAGAAACATCTTAATATTAGGGAAGACAGAACCAGGTATAGGGCTGAAAGAATTTGGGTACCAAAGTTTGGAGATGTGAGAGAAATGGTACTTAAGGAAGCACATAAAACTAGATACTCAATACATCCTGGAGCGGGAAAGATGTACAAAGATCTCAAGAAACACTTTTGGTGGCCGGGTATGAAAGCCGATATTGCTAGATATGTGGGAGAATGTTTGACGTGTTCTAAGTTCAAAGCTGAACATCAGAAACCATCAGGTCTACTTCAACAACCCGAAATCCCAGAATGGAAATGGAAAAACATTACCATGGATTTCATTACTAAATTGCCAAGGACTACAAGTGGTTATGATACTATTTAGGTAGTAGTTGATCGTCTCACCAAGTCAGCACACTTTCTGCCAATGAGAGAAGATGATAAAATGGAGAAGTTGGCACGATTATACTTGAAGGAAGTTATCTACAGACATGGAATACTAGTCTCTATTATCTCTGATAGGGATGGTAGATTTGTTGCAAGGTTTTGGCAGACATTACAACAAGCATTGGGAACTCGTCTAGACATGAGTACTGCCTATCATCCATAAACTGATGGGCAGAGTGAAAGGATGATACAGACGCTTGAAGATATGCTACGATCATGTGTTATTGATTTTGGAAATAGTTGGGATCGACATCTACCATTAGCAGAGTTTTCCTACAACAACAGTTAGCACTTGAGTATTGAGATGGAACCGTTTGAGGCACTTTATGATAGAAAGTACAGGTCTCCAATTTGTTGAATTGAAGTGGGGGATAGACAGATTACGGGTCCAGAAATCATCCAAGAAACCATAGAGAAAATCATCCAAATTCAACAACGGTTGAAAATCGCCCAAAGTCGACAAAAGAGCTACGCGGACATTAAAAGAAAAGATATAGAATTTGAAATTCGAGAGATGGTCATGCTTAAGGTTACACCTTGAAAAGGCGTTGTTCGATTTGGTAAACGGGGGAAACTGAATCCAAGGTACATTGGACCATTCAAGATTATAAATCGTGTCGGACCAGTAGCTTACCGACTTGACTTACCTCAACAACTCGCCGGGGTACATAATACTTTTCATGTCTCGAATCTGAAGAAATGTTTTGCTAAAGAAGATCTCACTATTTAGTTAGACGAAATCCAAATCAATGAAAAACTTCAATTCATCGAAGAACCCGTTGAAATAATGGATCGTGAGGTTAAAAGACTTAAGGAAAATAAAATACCAATCGTTAAGGTTCGAAAGAATGCTCGTAGAGGACCCCGAGTTCACCTGGGAGTGTGAAGATCAAATGAAACTGAAATACCCGCATCTATTTCCAGAAGATGCGTCAACACCTCCAACTGCTTAAAAATTTCGGGATGAAATTTATTTAACGGATAGATACTGTAGTGACCCGTACTTTTCCATGATTATATATATTAAATGAAAACTATATTTGCATGATTGAATGTTTCCAACATGTTAAGCAATCAAACTTGTTAAGACTTGATTAATTGAAATAGGTTTCATGTAGACAATTGACCACCCAAATTGACCGGCGATTCACGAACGTTAAAACTTGTAAAAACTATATGATGATATATATATATGGATATATATATATAGTTAACATGATATTATGATAAGTAAGTATCTCATTAGGTATATTAACAATGAGTTATATACATAAAAATGAGACTACTAAGTTAAGAAACTCGAAACGATATATATATATAACGATTATCGTTATAACAACGTCTTACTAAATACATATGTATCATATTAAGATATTGTTACACTATATTTAACATGATAAAATTATAATTATATATATCATTAAGTATGTTAACAATGAACTACATATGTAAAACAAGACTACTAACTTAAGAATTTCGAA
Source organism: Rutidosis leptorrhynchoides (assembly GCF_046630445.1). Classification (NCBI taxonomy): domain Eukaryota; kingdom Viridiplantae; phylum Streptophyta; class Magnoliopsida; order Asterales; family Asteraceae; genus Rutidosis; species Rutidosis leptorrhynchoides. Next base: position 596,380,741 of record NC_092335.1, read on the forward strand.
ACGAGACATATATGTAACGATTATCGTTGTAACGACATTTTAATGTATATAAATCATATTAAGATATATTCATACATCATAATATCATAATAATGTAATAATTTAACATCTCATTAGATATAATAAATAATGGATTAACAACATTAAATGTGAAGGTATTTCATATGCCCGAGAGACATAATTGATTAATGTGGCCAATATGTTATGATCCAAGTCGGGTCATACCCAATAACAAGCCGACAACACTTTAAAAGTATTTGTTTTAATGAATGGATCTTTAAAATAAATACTAGACACTTTGACTTTAGAAATTGGTTTTCTAAAGATAACATGCTTGAATAATTATTTGGATAATTATAAATGTAAGTGTGATAATTTTATAAAATGGTTATAAAATTAAGTATATGTGCAAGTAACAAATGGACAACTTGTAAGTGGCTTATAAGTTTTATAATTTACAAGTAAATAAATATATTTACTTATCTTTATAATGGGTTTTATAAAGAATTATGTGTAAGTATCAAATGGGATTTTCCTCCACAAATTAATCTTGTTAATTTGAATAATAAAGGAAAAATAAAATATTTTCTAACCAATGGTGGGGGTGGCGGTTTTAAGGCTCCAAGACAAGCCACCCCATGCCTTGTCTTGGTTGTTTAAACTCTCCATTTGATACTACACCTTTTGCACATTCTCACACACTTCATTACTTGCAAATTTGAAAAACCAAAAACTCCTCCCTCCTCCATTTCTTGGCCGAATTCAAGGGAGAACAAAAGGGGTTCTTCAAGTTTGATTTCAAGCTTATTTGGTGTCAAAAATCCTAACTACATACAAGGGTGTTGTTAGATTAAGGCTTGTGGGTATTATCTCTTGAGGTTTCAAGTTAGAAGCTTGCTATTCATCATCTTCATCTTCATCTTGCTTCTACCTCCATTTTAGGAGAAGGTATAACTCCTAACTAGCTCTATTTACATTTTAGTATATTTTCAAGACTAGATCTATAAATGGAATTCATGTTGAAAAGGTTAAACTATACATGCATAAACTTTAAAATGCTTCCGCTTGTTACATACACACATACACGAATTTATATACTAGAAAATGGGTTTTGTGACTTTTTTTTATGTGATGAATTCCATCAAAATGAGATCGTTAACTTAAAGGTTTCAAAACAACACTTGCATGTAACGACTAACGATGACTTAACGACTCAGTTAAAATGTATATATATATATATATGTAGTGTATTAAGTGGTATTAATATACTTTTGGAAGACTTTAAGACACATATCAAAATACTTTTACTTAACAAAATTGGTTACAATTTCATTCTCATACATTTTCATCAAGAATTTTACTCGTATTCGTTCGGTACTCATACTCGTACAATACCCAGCTTCTAATTGTATATACTATTGGTATATACATTCAATGATCAGCTTTTAGCAGCCCTTAATGAGTCATCAAATATGTGGGAACCATCATTTGGCAACTAACATGAAATATCTCACAAAATTACAAAAGTATTATAAATCATTCATGAATTATTTACAAGAAAATAAACTTACACATCCTTTATATCTAATCCATATACCAATGACCAAAAACACATACAAACACTTTCATTCTTCAATTTTCTTCATCTAATTAATCTCTCTCAAGTTCTATCTTCAAGTTCTAAGTGTTCTTCATAAATTCTATAAGTTCTAGTTTCATAAAATCAAGAATACTTTCAAGTTTGCAAGTCTACTTCCAAGCTTTCAAATCCATTCCAAGTAATCATCTAAGATCAAGAAACCTTTGTTATTTACAGTAGGTTATCTTTCTTATTCAAGGTAATACTCATATTCAAACTTTGATTCAATTTCTATAACTATAAACTATCTTAATTCGAGTAAAAATCTTACTTGAACTTGTTTTCGTGTCATGATTCTACTTCAAGAACTTTCAAGCCATCCAAGATCCTTTAAAGCTAAATCATTTCTAATAACTTCCAGTAGGTTTACCTACTAAAATTTAGGTAGTAATGAAGTTCATAACATCATTCGATTCATATATACATAACTATCTTATTCGATTATTTAAACTTGTAATCACTAGAACATAGTTTAGTTAATTCTAAACTTGTTCACAAATAAAGTTAATCCTTCTAACTTGACTTTTAAAATCAACTAAACACATGTTATATATCTATATGATATGCTAACTTAATGATTTAAAACCTGGAAACACGATGAACACCGTAAAACCGGACATACGCCGTCGTAGTAAAACCGCGGACTGTTTTGGGTTTGATAATTAATAACTATGATAAACTTTGATTTAAAAGTTGTTCTTCTGGGAAAATGATTTTTATTATTAACATGAAACTATATCCAAAAATCATGGTTAAACTCAAAGTGGAAGTATGTTTTTCAAAATGGTCATCAATACGTCGTTCTTTCGACTGAAATGACTACCTCTTACAATATTGACTTGTAACATGTATTTCCGACTATAAACTTATACTTTTTCTGTTTAGTTTCATAAATTTCAGTTCATTATGAAACCATGGCAACTTGAATCACTCAAAACGGATTTAAAATTAAGAAAGTTATGGGTAAAACAAGATTGGATAATTTTGCTTGTTGTAGCTACGTGAAATTTGTAACAAATCTATACAAATCATAACTTAACTAACTTATATTGTAATATACATGTATTCTAACATTTATTATGTAATCTTGTGATACCATAGACATGTATACAATGTTTTGACATATCATATCGACCCATCTATATATATTATTTGGGAACAACCATAGACACTCTATATGCAGTAATGATTGAGTTAGCTATACAGGGTTGAGGTTGATTCCAAAATAATATATATACTTTGAGTTGTGATCTAGCCTGAGACTTGTATTCACTGGGTCGTGGATTGATTCGAGATAATATATATTGATTTATTTTTGTACATCTAACTGTGAACAACTAGTTGTAGATTGCTAACGTTGGACTGCTAACTTAACAAACTTAAATCGTTAAAACGTAATAAAAAATGTTGTGAATATATTTTGATCATACCTTGATATATATGTATACATTTGTTATAGGTTCGTGAATCAACTCGTGGCCAAGTCTTACTTCCCGACGAAGTAAAAATATGTGAAAGTGAGTTATAGTCCCACTTTTAAAATCTATTATTTTTGGGATGAGAATACATGCAGTTTTAAAAATATTTTACAAAATAGACACAAGTGATCAAAATTACATTCTATGTTGAATTATCGAACCGAATATGCCCCTTTTTAGCTTGGTAGCCTAAGAATTGGTGTTTATGATAATTGCCACCAATTGACGCGAATCCTAAAGATAGATCTATTTGGCCCAACATGCCTCATTCAAGTTACAGATGCTTTAGTACTTCGATTTATCATGTCCGATGTGAGTCCCGAAATGATGGGGATATTCTATATGCATCCTGTTAAGGTCGGTTACCAGATGTTCATCATATGAATGATTTTTATGCAGATTGCATGTTATTGAGAAATGGATATGAAAATCTTGTGGTCTATTATTACGATTTGATAAATATATAGGCTAAACCTATAACTCACCAACATTTTTGTTGACGTTTAAAGCATGTTTATTCTCAGGTGATTATTAAGAGCTTCCGCTGTTGCATGCTAATTTATGGACAAGAGTTGGAGTCAGCATGCTTGTATAATATTGTTTAAAAACTGCATTCGAAGACATATATTGTTGTGTAATATTATTGTAAACCATTATGTAATGGTCGTGTGAAAACGCTATATTTCAGATTATCATTTTTAATAATCGTCGTAATAGTTTAAAGGTTATGGTTTGTTTTAAAATCGAATGCAGTCTTTGAAAAACGTCTCATATAGAGGTCAAAACCTTGCAACGAAATCAATTATTATGGAACGTTTATAATCAATATGAACGGGACATTTCAATATCTCACAAAATTACAAAAAATATTATAAATCATTCATGAATTATTTACAAGAAAACAAACTTACACATCCTTTATATCTAATCCATGAGTCACGACCAAAAAGATATACAAACACTTTCATTCTTCAATTTTCTTCATCTAATTTATCTCTCTCGTGTTCTATCTTCAAGTTCTAAGTGTTCTTCATAAATTCTATAAGTTCTAGTTTCATAAAATCAAGAACACTTCCAAGTTTGCAAGTTTACTTCCAAGCTTTCTAATCACTTCCAAGCAATCATCTAGGATCAATAAACCTTTATTATTTACAGTAGGTTATCTCTCTAATTTAAGGTAATACTCATATTCAAACTTTGATTCAATTTCTATAACTATAACAATCTTAATTCGAGTAGAAATCTTACTTGAATTTGTTTTCGTGTCATGATTCTACTTTAAGAACTTCCAAGCCATCCAAGATCCTTTGAAGCTAGATCAATTCTTGTCACTTCCAGTAGGTTTACCTACTATACTTGAGGTAGTAATGATATTCATAACATCATTTGATTCATATATATAAAACTATCTTATTCGAAGATTTAAACTTGTAATCACTAGAACATAGTTTAGTTGATTCTAAACTTATTCGCAAACAAATTTAATCCTTATAAATTAAATTTTAAAATCAACTAAACACATGTTCTATATCTATAGGATATGCTAACTTAATGATTTAAAACCTGGAAACACGGAGAACACCGTAAAACCGGATATACGCCGTCGTAGTAAAATCGGGGGCTGTTTTGGGTTGGATAATTAAAAACTATGATAACCTTTGATTTAAAAGTTGTTCTTCTGTGAAAATGATATTTCATATGAACATGAAACTATATCCAAAAATCATGGTTAAACTCAAAGTGGAAGTATGTTTTTCAAAATGGTCATCAAGATGTCGTTCTTTCAACGGAAATGACTACCTCTTACAAAAATGACTTGTAATCTGTATTTCTGACTATAAACTTATACTTTTTCTATTTAGTTTCATAAATTTCAGTTCATTATGAAACCATAGCAACTTGATTCACTCAAAACGGATTTAAAACGAAGAAGTTATGGGTAAAACAAAATTAGATATTTTTGCTTGTTTTAGCTACGTGAAAATTTGTAACAAATCTATACTAACCATAACTTAACTAACTTATATTGTATTATACATGTATTCTAACATATATTATGTAATCTTGATAGACCATAGACACGTATACAATGTTTTGACATATCATATCGACGTCATCTGTATATATTATTTGGAACAACCATAGACACTCTATATGCGGTAATGTTCGAGTTAGCTATACAGGGTTGAGGTTGATTCCAAAATAATATATATACTTTGAGTTGTGATCGATTCTGAGACTTGTATACACTGGGTCGTGGATTGATTCGAGATAATATATATTGATTTATTTCTGTACTACTAACTGTGAACAAATAACTGTGGACTACGAACGTTGGACTGTTAACTTAACAAACTTAAATTATTAAAACATAATAAAACATATTGTGAATATATTTCGATCATACTTTAATATATATATGTATATATTTGTTATAGGTTCGTGAATCGACCCGTGACCAAGTCTTATTTCTGACGAAGTAAAAATCTATGAAAGTGAGTTAAACATAATAAAACATATTATGAATATATTTCGATCTTACTTTAATATATATGTATATATTTGTTATAGGTTCATGAATCGACCCGTGACCAAATCTTATTTCCAACGAAGTAAAATTCTGTGAAAGTGAGTTATAGTCCCACTTTTAAAATCTAATATTTTTGGGATGAGAATACATGCAGCTTTATAAATGTTTTACAAAATAGACACAAGTACGCGAAACTACATTCTATGGTTGAATTATTAAACCGAATATTGCCCCTTCAAGTCCGGTAGCCTAAGAATTAGGAAAATGGCCCCTAATTGAAGCGAATCCTAAAGATAGATCTATGGGCCTAACAAACCACATTCTGGATTTTGTAATGCTTTAGTACTTCAATTTATATGGTGATTGTGATTGTGATTGCCAATTTATGACATACTTGCGAGTATGCGGGGAATATTCTATATGCATTATGTTAATGTCGGTTACCAGGTGTTCATCATACGAATGATTTTTATACACTTGCGAGTGTAAGATTATTGAATAAATGAAATCTTGTGGTCTATTATTACGATTGATAAATATATAGGTTAAACCTATAACGCACCAACATTTTTGTTGACGTTTTAAGCATGTTTATTCTTAGGTGATTATTAAGAGCTTCCGCTGTTGCATGCTAAATAAAGACAGGATTGGAGTCTGCATGCTTGTATAATATTGTTTAAAAACTGCATTCGAAGACTTAAGTTGTTGTGTAATATTATTGTAAACCATTATGTAATGGTCGTGTGAAAACGCTATATTTTAGATTATCATTATTTGATAATCTTCGTAATGTTTTTAAACCTTTATCGATAAAATAAAGGTTATGGTTTGTTTTTAAAAATCGAATGCAGTCTTTGAAAAACGTCTCATATGGAGGTCAAAACCTCGCAACGAAATCAATTAATATGAAACGTTTATAATCGATATGTACGGGACATTTCAGTTGGTATCCGAGCGTTGGTCTTAGAGAACCAGAAATTTGCATTAGTGTGTCTAACCAAGTTTGTTAGGATACATTAGTGAGTCTAGACTTCGACCGTGTTTACTTGAAAAACGATTGCTTAACACTTTTTGTTGGAAACTATATATTGTAAACATGTAAATATTATGTGATATATTAATCTCTTAACGTGTTTGATATTGTGTGATAGATGTCTACCTCTATTACAAATCCCATCGACTCACCTAATAATAATGAAGAGTCGAATATATTTTGGGAAGATTCACAAATTCCCGAAGAGGAACCGGAAGAAGAGGAACCGGAAGAAGAGGTTCCGGAGGAGGAAATATTAGGAACCACAGTAAAATAGATAAATAAAAGAAACTCCTCAACCAATGGACCAAAGTTAAAAATGGTCAATAGTGTTTCCGCCGAGGAAGCAAAATATTGGGAAAATTACCAATTTTCTGATGAATCGGATCCCGAAGAGGATTCCGATGATGTTATAGAAATTACCCCGGCTCAATTTAATAAGGCAAAAGAAAACAATAAGGGAAAAGGTATCAAAATAGAGAAATCTAATTCCAACCCCGATGAACTTTATGTTAACATGAAATATCGCGATGGGAAATACCGTCAACACCCGTATTTCTTAAGTTTTAACTATAACCCGGGGATATCTAAGCCACCAGGTTTTTCTAAACCATTCGTGAAAAAAAACGGCTCTCATTAGAGGAGCACCATGTATCCCTAAGAAATTAGCAAAACAAACTAAGTCCGAGGAGGAAGAAACAAGTGAGTCAGAATAAAGAGTTGTAATCATGTTGTGTAATATATGTATTATAGTATGCTTGTACTTTTATGTTATATGTAAAAATTGCTTGTATTATGTGTTAATTATCTTTTATTAATCTAATCCTCGTTTATTTTACAGTATAAAAATACACAATGGACGTTAAGGATAAACAATCAAATATTTTAGAAGACTTACCAGAGGATATGATTGATGAAATCTTGTCTAAAGTAGTTTAGAATTCATCGGCACAATTATTTATGGTGAAATTAGTTTGTAGGACATTTGAAAGACGTTCCAGGCATGCCTTGGTTTATAAAAGGCTTTCCTTTAATAGATGGTGTATATCACATTGGGGAGAACCTAAGTTACGCCGTGTTTTCTTTAAGGCATTAAGTGCGGGAAACCCTACAGCAACTTTCTGCCACGGGTTGAGAGCCTATTTTGACTCCACATATCCTAACATAGGACTTCGTTCTTTAGAAAGAGCTTCAAACATGCAACATAAAGAAGCATGTTATGTTTACGGGTTAGTGATGTTCGCTTCTCACCAAATTGAGAAAAAGAACATCGGGTTACAACTTTTAAATAAAACATTTCCACAAGTGACGAATTCAGTAGTTGGAGTGAGAAATAAAGTTTTTAGATTGTTAAGGGGCTGTTGGGCATTATGTAACCCCCGTCTTTTTGACGACGTTACAGCATGCTGCCTAATCAACGGTCACAACGGATACCTTCCACAAGACCAAGGATGGGAAATAGTATTAGTAAAACCCGAATGCATGACTTGTTTCTAGACTTACGAATTACGTATCTTTATTGCCTTTGCTGAACGACTCGCGTTAAACTAGAAATTGTCTTCGCAACTGCTTTGTATCAAAGTTAATGTGTGCTATATTTTATGCTATATGTAAAATAGAGGTATTGTAAGCTTGTAAAATATTGTATAAAAGTTTGAACGCGAAATATTATTGTAATCAGTTTTTAATATAGAATTGTAGTAGTTGAATTGTATATTAGCTACTAAGTATGAACTTAATGGGTAGGTACTACCCGAATAAAAAATTATAAAACGCTAATATGAAGAAAAAGCTTTTATAAATAAGTTCATATTATGCTACGAAATACTATTGACTACTCTTAATATTCTATATGATTAACTTAATTCTTTTGGCTATTTTTGAAGAAAATGGCACCAACTACTCGTCAGAACTTGAACATGAGCGAGGAAGACTTCCGTGTTTTCCTTGCAGCAAACATAGCCGCAGTACAAGCTGCAATGCAAAACAACAATAACTCTGAATCCAGCAATGGAACTAATGCCCCAAGAACTCGTGTAGGATGCTCCTACAAATAATTCACTGCCTGTAAACCTCTAGAATTCGATGGAACCGAAGGACCAATCGGATTGAAGCGATGGACCGAGAAGGTTGAATCGGTGTTTGCCATAAGTAAGTGCACTAAAGAAGACAAAGTAAAGTACGCTACGCATACCTTCACAGGTACTGTGTTAACATGGTGGGACACCTATCTCCAGCAGGTGGGACAAGATGCTGCTTACGCACTACCGTGGTCAACATTCAAACACTTAATGAACGAGCAGTACCGTCCCAGAAACGAGGTCAATAAGCTTAAGGTAGAGCTTAGAGGGTTACGAACACAAGGGTTTGATATTACCACGTACGAATGACGATTCACAGAGTTGTGCCTATTGTGTCCGGGAGCATTCGAAGATGAAGAAGAGAAGATCGACGTAGTTGTAAAAGGGTTACCAGAAAGAATTCAAGAAGATGTGAGTTCACACGAACCCGCCTCCATACAAAAGGCAAGTCGAATGGCTCATAAACTCATAAATCAGATTGAGGGAAGAATTAAAGAGCAGGTGGCCAAAGAAGCCAACACGAAACAAGTCAAGAGGAAGTGGGAAGAAAACAGTGACAAGAGTCACCAATACAACAACAACAACAACAACAACAACAACAACAACAACAACAACAACAACAACAATCGCAATTACAAAAGCAATAACTACCACCACAACCACAACTTTAACCGAAACAACAATAACAATCCCAACAACAACTACAACAACTACAATAACCGTTCCAATAATAACAACAACCGCAACAACAACAATCCCAACAATAACAACCAGAGGCAGAAACCATGCCAGAGGTGTGAAGGATACCATCCGACTGGGATTTGTACAATATCGTGTACTAAGTGTAATAGAAAGGGTCATGGTACGACGAAGTGTGAAGTTTACGGACCAATGGCTAACAAGAATAAAGGAACAAATAATGTCGGAACAAATAATACCGCCATTATTTGTTATGGATGTGGGAAGCCGGGTCATATCAGAAACGAATGCCCAAATCAGGGGAATACTAATGGACAGGGCCGCGGAAGAGTTTTTAATATTAATACGATAGAAGCGCATGAAGACCCGGAGCTTGTTACGAGTACGTTTCTTATTGATAATAACTCTGCTTATGTTTTATTTGATTCGGGTGCGGATAGAAGCTATATGAGTAAAGATTTTTGTGCTAAATTAAGTTGTCTATTGACGCCTTTGGATAATAAATTTTTACTCGAATTAGTAAACTGTAAATTAATTACAGCAGATAATATATGTCGGAATTGAGAAATTAAACTGGTTAGCGAAACGTTTAAGATTGATTTGATACCAGTAGAGTTAGGGAGTTTTGATGTGATAATTGGCATGGACTGGTTGAAAGAGGTGAAAGCAGAAATCGTTTATTACAAAAATGTGATTCGCATTATGCGAGAAAAAGGAAAACCCTTAATGGTGTACGGAGAAAAGAGCAACGCGAAGCTAAATCTTATTAGTAATTTGAAGGCGCAAAAACTAATAAGAAAAGGTTGTTATGCTGTTCTAACACATGTCGAGAAAGTACAAACCGAAGAAAAGAACATCAATGATGTTCCCGTCGCAAAAGAATTTCCCGATGTATTTTTGAAAGAATTACCGGGACTACCTCCACACCGATCCGTTGAATTTCAAATAGATCTTGTACCGGGAGCTGTACCAATAGCTCGTGCTCCATACAGACTCGCACCCAGCGAAATGAAGGAACTCCAGAGTCAATTACAAGAACTTTTAGAGCGTGATTTCATTCGACCAAGCACATCACCGTAGGAGCTCCTGTTTTGTTTGTCAAGAATAAAGATGGTACATTCAGGTTGTGTATAGACTACCGAGAGTTGAACAAACTTACCATCAAGAACCGTTATCCACTACCAAGAATTGATGACTTATTTGATCAACTACAAGGCTCGTCAGTTTATTCGAAGATAGATTTACGTTCTGGGTATCATCAAATGCGGGTGAAGGAGGATGATATTTCGAAGACTGCTTTCAGAACGCGTTACGGTCATTACGAGTTTATGGTTATGCTGTTTGGGTTGACTAACGCACCAACTGTGTTCATGGACCTCATGAACCGAGTATGTGGACCATACCTTGACAAGTTTGTCATTGTTTTCATTGATGACATACTTATTTACTCAAATAATGATCAAGAGCACGAAGAACATTTGAGAAAAGTGCTAGAATTGTTGAGGAAGGAAAAATTGTACGCTAAATTTTCAAAGTTTGCATTTTGGTTGAAATAAGTTCAATTCCTTGGTCATATAGTGAGCAAAGAAGGTATTCAAGTTGATCCGGCAAAGATTGAAACCGTTGAGAAGTGGGAAACACCAAAAACTCCTACGCAGATAAGCTAATTTTTAGGATTGGCTGGTTACTACAGAAGATTCATTCAAGATTTTTCCAAAATAGCGAAACCCTTGACTTCATTAACGCATAAAGGAAAGAAATTTGAATGGAAGGATGAGCAGGAGAAAGCGTTTCAATTGTTGAAGAAAAAGTTAACTACGACACCTATATTGTCATTGCCTGAAGGGAATGATAATTTTGTGATATATTGTGACGCCTCAAAGCAAGGCCTCGGTTGTGTGTTAATGCAACGAACGAAGGTAATTGCTTATGCGTCTAGACAATTGAAAATTCATGAGCAGAATTATACGACACATGATTTGGAATTAGGCGCGGTTGTTTTTGCATTAAAGACTTGGAGACACTACTTATATGGGGTCAAAAGTATCATATATACCGACCACAAAAGTCTCCAACATATATTTGATCAGAAACAGCTGAACATGAGGCAGCGTAGATGGATTGAACTGTTGAACGATTACAACTTTGAGATTCGATACCACCCGGGGAAGGCGAATGTGGTAGCCGACGTTTTGATTAGAAAGGACAGAGAACCTATGCGGGTAAAAGCTATGAATATAATTATTCGAACTAATCTTACTACTCAAATAAATGAGGCGCAACAGGGAGTTTTAAAAGAAGAAAATTTAAAGAATGAAATACCCAAAGGATCGGAAAAACATCTTAATATTCGGGAAGACGGAACCCGATATAGGGCTGAAAGAATTTGGGTACCAAAGTTTGGAGATGTGAGAGAAATGGTACTTAAGGAAGCACATAAAACAAGATATTCAATACATCCCGGAGCGGGGAAGATGTACAAAGACCTCAAGAAACACTTTTGGTGGCTGGGTATGAAAGCCGATATTGCTAAATACGTAGGAGAATGTTTGACGTGTTCTAAGGTCAACGTTGAACATCAGAAACCATCAGGTCTACTTCAACAACCTGAAATCCCGGAATGGAAATGGTAAAATATTACCATGGATTTCATTACTAAATTTCCAAGGACTGCAAGTGGTTATGACACAATTTGGGTAATAGTCGATCGTCTCACCAAATCAGCACACTTTTTGCCAATGAGAGAAGATGATAAAATGGAGAAGTTGGCACGTTTATACTTGAAGGAAGTCGTCTCCAGACATGGAATACCAGTCTCTATTATCTCATATAGGGATGACAGATTTATTTCAAGATTCTGGCAGACGTTGCAACAAGCTTTGGGGACTCGTCTAGACATGAGTACTGCCTATCACCCACAAACAGATGGGCAAAGTGAAAGGACGATATAGACCCTTGAAGACATGCTACGAGCATGTGTCATTGATTTCAGAAACAGTTGGGATCGACATCTACCATTAGCAGAATTTTCCTACAACAACAGTTACCATTCGAGTATTGAGATGGCATCGTTTGAGGCACTTTATGGTAGAAAGTGCAGGTCTCCGATTTGTTGGAGTGAAGTGGGGGATAGACAGATTACAGGTCCAGAAATTCTCCAAGAAACTACAGATAAAATCATTCAAATTCAACAACGGTTGAAAACCGCCCAGAGTCGACAAAAGAGCTACGCAGACAGTAAAAGAAATGATATATAATTTGAAATTGGAGAGATGGTCATGCTTAAGGTTTCACCTTGGAAAGGCGTTGTTCGATTTAGTAAACGGGGGAAACTGAATCCAAGGTACATTGGACCATTTAAAATTATAGATCGTGTCGGACCAGTAGCTTACCGACTTGAATTACCTCAACAACTTACCGACATACATGATACTTTTCACGTATCAAATCTGAAGAAATGCTTAGCTAAAGAAGATCTCACTATTTCTTTACACGAAATCCAAATCAATGAAAAACTTTAATTCATTGAAGAACCCGTCGAAATAATGGATCGTGAGGTTAAAAGACTTAAGCAAAATAAAATACCAATCGTTAGGGTTCAATGGAATGCTCATAGAGGACCCGAGTTCACCTGGGAGTGTGAAGATTAGATGAAGAATAAATACCCGTACTTATTTCCAGATGATGCGTCAACACCTCCAACTGCTTAAAATTTCGGGACGAAATTTATTTAACGGGTAGGTACTGTAGTGACCCAAACTTTTCCATGATTATATATTATATGAGATTAATATTTACATGAATAAATGTTTCCAACATGTTAATCAATTAAACTTGTTAAGACTTGATTACTTGAAACGGATTTTGTGTTAACCTTTGACCACCCAGTTTGTCCGATGATTCACGAACGTTATAACTCGTATATGACATGTTAATATATATATATATATGGACATATAGATATGTTTAACATGATGAAATGATATTTAAGTATCTCATTATGTATATTAACAACAAACTATATACATAAAACAAGACAACTAACTTAAGAAATTCAAAACGATATCTATATGTAACGATTATCGTTGTAATAACGTCTTACTATTTATATATCATAATAATATTTATTAATACATTATGTTATCATTATAATGTAACAATTTAACATCTCATTAGATATATTAACAATGGGATTATTTACATTTAACGAAATCGTTAACTTAAAGGTTTCAAATCAACACTTACATGTAACGACTAACGACGACTTAACGACTCCGTTAAAATGCATTTACATGTAGTGTATTAAGATGTAATATTACACTTTTGAAAGACTTCATGACACATATCAAAGTACTTCTACTTAACAAAAATGCTTACAATTACATTTTCATTCATTTTCATCAACAATTCTACTCGTATGCACCCGTATTCATACTCGTACAATACACAGCTCCTATATGTAATACTATTGGTATATACACTTCAATTATCAAATATTAGCAGCCTTAATGAGTTATAAAACATGTAGGAACCATCATTTGGCAACTAGCATGAAATATCTCACAAAATTACAAACATATTATAAATCATTCATGAATTATTTACAAAAAAACAAACTTACACATCCTTTATATCTAATCCATGAGTCACGACCAAAAACACATACAAACACTTTCATTCTTTAAATTCATATAATTGATCTCTCTCAAGTTCTATCTTCAAGTTCTAAGTGTTCTTCATAAATTCTATAAGTTCTAGTTTCATAAAATTAAGAACACTTCCAAGTTTGCAAGTTTACTTCCAAGCTTTCTAATCCATTCCGAGCAATCATCTAAGATCAAGAAACCTTTGTTATTTATAGTAGTTTATCTCTCTAATTCAAAGTAATACTCATATTCAAACTTTGATTCAATTTCTATAACTATAACAATCTTAATTCGAGTAGAAATCTTACTTGAATTTGTTTTCGTGTCATGATTCTACTTCAAGAACTTCCAAGCCATCCAAGATCCTTTGAAGCTAGATCAATTCTTGTCACTTCCAGTAGGTTTACCTACTATACTTGAGGTAGTAATTATTTTCATAACATCATTCGATTCATATATATAAAACTATCTTATTCGAAGATTTAAACTTGTAATCACTAGAACGTAGTTTAGTTGATTCTAAACTTGTTCGCAAACAAAGTTAATCATTCTAACTTAACTTTTAAAATCAACTAAACACATGTTATATATCTATATGATATGCTAACTTAATGATTTAAAACCTGGAAACACGAAGAACACCGTAAAACCGGATATACGCCGTCGTAGTAAAACCGGGGGCTGTTTTGGGTTGGATAATTAAAAACTATGATAACCTTTGATTTAAAAGTTGTTCTTCTGAGAAAATAATATTTCATATGAACATGAAACTATATCCAAAAATCATGGTTAAACTCAAAGTGAAAGTATGTTTTTCAAAATGGTCATCAAGATGTCGTTCTTTCAACGGAAATGACTACCTCTTACAAAAATGACTTGTAACCTGTATTTCTGACTATAAAATTATACTTTTTCTGTTTAGTTTCATAAATTTCAGTTCATTATGAAACCATAGCAACTTGATTCACTCAAAACGGATTTAAAACGAAGAAGTTATGGGTAAAACAAAATTAGATATTTTTGCTTGTTTTAGCTTCGTGAAAATTTGTAACAAATCTATACTAACCATAACTTAACTAACTTATATTGTATTATACATGTATTCTAACATATATTATGTAATCTTGATAGACCATAGACACGTATACAATGTTTTGACATATCATATCGACGTCATCTCTATATATTATTTGGAACAACCATAGACACTCTATATGCGGTAATGTTCGAGTTAGCTATACAGGGTTGAAGTTGATTCCAAAATAATATATATACTTTGAGTTGTGATCGAGTCTGAGACTTGTATACATTGGGTCATGGATTGATTCGAGATAATATATATTGATTTATTTCTGTACTACTAACTGTGGACAATTAACTGTGGACTACGAACGTTGGACTGTTAACTTAACAAACTTAAATCATTAAAACATAATAAAACATATTGTGAATATATTTCGATCATACTTTAATATCTATGCATATATTTGTTATAGGTTCGTGAATCGACCCGTGGCCAAGTCTTATTTTCGACGAAGTAAAAATCTGTGAAAGTGAGTTATAGTCCCACTTTTAAAACCTAATATTTTTGGGATGAGAATACATGCAGCTTTATAAATGTTTTACAAAATAGACACAAGTACGCGAAACTACATTCTATGGTTGGATTATTAAACCGAATATTGCCCCTTCAAGTCTGGTAGCCTAAGAATTAGGGAAATGGCCCCTAATTGACGTGAATCCTAAAGATAGATCTATGGGCCTAACAAACCCCATTCTGGAATTTGGAATGCTTTAGTACTTCGATTTATATGGTGATTGTGATTGCAAATTTATGACATACTTGCGAGTATGCGGGGAATATTCTATATGCATTATGTTAATGTCGGTTACCAGGTGTTCATCATGCGAATGATTTTTATACACTTGCGAGTGTAAGATTATTGAATAAATGAAATCTTGTGGTCTATTATTACGATTGATAAATATATAGGTTAAACCTATAACTCACCAACATTTTTGTTGACGTTTTAAGCATGTTTATTCTCGTGTGATTATTAAGAGCTTCCGCTGTTGCATGCTAAATAAAGACAGGATTGGAGTCTGTATGCTTGTATAATATTGTTTAAAAACTGCATTCGAAGACTTAAGTTGTTGTGTAATATTATTGTAAACCATTATGTAATGGTCGTGTGAAAACGCTATATTTTAGATTATTATTATTTGATAATCTTTGTAATATTTTTAAACCTTTATCGATAAAATAAAGGTTATGGTTTGTTTTAAAAAATCGAATGCAGTCTTTGAAAAACGTCTCATATAGAGGTCAAAACCTCGCAACGAAATCAATTAATATGAAACGTTTATAATCGATATGAACAGGACATTTCACCGCACGAGTGACCACACTTTTAAGGGTCATCCACGCGTGTGAGGACTCACTCGCACGAGTGAGGCCTCAGCCACGCGTGTGATCACCGGTCAGATTTGTGGAAATTTGTTTTGGTCATAACTTTCAAACTGTAACTCCGTTTTTAACGAATAAAATATCGTTGGAATCATCTTAAAGTTTACATTCTAATGGTAAGGTTTTAAAATAATAATTCAAACTTTATTTTGGGTCAAAGTTATTCGGAAGCGTGAATGCTCCATTTTACGCTCATACGGGAGTTGTTATTGATAGGGATTTGGGGTAAACTTGCCCATAATAGATCATAAACTTATTTGAGTAACTTAATAGCATGATTTGATGTATGATATCAATTATTCATTGAATGTTACTACTGTTCTTCATCACTCGCACGAGTGAGCATTTACTCTTACGGTTGAGGTAGTCAACCGTGTGGTGAACCGTGCGAGCGAGTGGTGATGAGAAACTTATATTTTGATTGTGATGATACGTAAAGATGATACGTGACTCGTACGAGTCACTAGTCACTCGTGTGATGAACTGTACGGATCATGTGATTCATTGTAGGATGTTTGGTCATAGACCAAACGTACGAGTGAGTTGTCAACCGCACGGTTGAGTGTTCTCAAACATGCGTGTGATGGTATTACTCGTACGGTTGACAGACCACTTATAAAGTGATTAAGTGTTGGTTTTGGTGTTGTTTTCTTATTGTCTGGTTGTTATCAAGATATGATTACTGACTCTGATTGTATCAATCTCAGGTGATAAAGGAATGGAGAAGACTCAGTAACATTAGACCACTGAGTTCTTACTGGTAATTGGTTAGTGGGACTATCCTTATGGATATTGGTATTTAGTAACAAGTGTAGTTATTACCCGCTGTTTGGTTAATATAGATTATGATAATCTATGTATGCATGTTAATTATTATTGTAATGATAAGTAGTAGGTTATACTACTATTATCAGGTTTTCGCTTAGATTGAAATAGTAGAATGCCTGATTAGATTGCCTTTCGATTATTAGTGATGTTACCTACGGTGAGATTGTAGGTGGGTTATGTGCGCATTAGGGAACTGGCCGTGTATAGAAGGTTCAGTACCGTCCGTGTATAGAAGGGACGGAAGAGGTCAACCGTGTATAGAAGGGTTGGGCTCGGGGGTTATTATACGGGCAGTATACTGCAATTGACGTATGTAAAAGTCAGGAGAGGTATACTGTGGGACAATAACTGGAGCTATCGGTATGGCTCTAGCTTGATCAGCTAGTAGTTGTAGACATGGAAGGGTCAACGATCCTCTTGGGGTTTTATAGCCGTTAGTGCTATGTATAGCCGTTAGTGCTATGAGAGTGAATAGTTGTGTAAAGCTATTGATATTATTGGTGAGTAGCTATGTATAGCTATGGATACCTTTATTATATAGGTATGTAAGCCTGTGTAGTATAATGCCTTTGGTGCCTTTACTGAATAGCTTGTTGATGTTATTGCTACTCTGTTAATTGAATCACTGCCTAGCTATGTATGATATAGTTGAGTAATGCTATATTATGTGATAGCTGTGTAATGCTATGTCCTTATACCCTTGACCTAATGCATGATCCCTAAAAGCTAGGCTTGGTACTTTGTATTAGTATTTATTGGGATATCTTACTCACTTAGCGTTGTGCTAATCCCCCACATTTTCTCCCCTGCAGGTTATATTGTTTGCATGCTAGATACGGGAGAAGATAGTTGTATTTTGGTTATGTTTGACACACTGAAGAACTCTGATGTCTGATAACTATGCCTAACTATTTTGAAAAGTAACACCAGTTGAACTGTAATGAATAGTATCATATATGTTTAATATATACTTATAACCACGATTTGATAAACTAATATTCCGCTGTGTAATTTAATAAAAAAAAGTACGGTGTTACAACTTGGTATCAGAGCATAGGTTTAGCCACATGTACATTGTGATGAATGTCATATTCCCAAATCTAGTTTGGAGTTGTGTCAAACATACTAGTGGGGGGAGGGAAAGTGAATATGGGTGGAATACGTGTTAGTTGATAGGTACTAACCGATTATCCACTAAGTTTTTGTGAGATGTTGTGATAAGACAGGTATGGCTGATCAAATTCAGGACGTCGATACCCACTTGACCCCCAGACTAACAAGAGCGTCCTCAGAGGAGCTTAGTGCAGAAGATGATTTACAAAAGTATAATTTTCAATTACAAAGTCAACTGAATGAAATGAGGGATAAAATACGAGAGTTGGAACAACAAAAGTAGCAAACAGATATTACTACTATTGCTCCATTCACAACTATTCCAGGTACACCTCCAGAATATGTAACTTCGCAAAGTGCGTCTATACCTATTAGAGGCGCATTGCCACACCGATCGCAACCACAATCTCAAATTCTACTCCAGTTTAATTATTCAAATCCAGTACAGACGTTGTATCCGTATCAGATCTTTCAACAATCCTCAATTAAAACCAAGAAAAATTGTACCTATAAACAGTTCTTAAATTGTAATCCTCCTACGTATTCGGGCAGTACTAACCCGAATGACACATTAAATTGTTTGAGAGAAGTGGATCGGGCATTTGAAGCGTGTCAATGTGAACCAGAACTCAGAGTTACTTTTGCTTATCGGTTATTGAAGAATAAAGCTATGGTATGGTGGGATTCTGTCATTACCCATATAACAAAGGAATAATTTGGTCAAATCACTTGGGAGCAATTTTGTGAAAAAGTGTGCGAACAGTATTGTACCCCGTACGAGATAGGAAAGTTAAGGAGAGAGTTTATGGAATTGAAAATGACTGAACAACTATCTGTGGATGATGCGATTGATCAATATACTGACAAACTAAGGTTTGCGCATCAATGGGTTCCAGATGAACGATCTAAAATTGATTATTTTGTGGAAATGTTATTACCAGAATATCGAACTTTGGAAAGAAATGCCACCACTTTATCTCAAGCTTTTGTTATGGCAAAAATGGTTGAGGGTGATATTAAAGCTGCAATAAACCGTAAAAAAAAGAGAATGTAAGTCTTCAACAGCAAAGTCAAACAATAAGTCAACCTAGTTTAAAGTCAAAGAAATCTTTTTGGAATAAGATGAAAAGGAAACAGACTCAGAGTGTATCTAAGTCGAAATTTAAAACGTGGTGTGTTCATTGCAGAGAAAGTCACGGTGGAGATTGTTCTGAAAGAACGTGCCGATGTTACCGATGTGGTTTAATAGGACATGATGTCCAGTATTATTCATTTAAGGATAATGTATGTTGGAATTTTCAGAATGAAGGTCATCGATCTGATCATTGTCCATCCATGAGAAAGTCATATTCTGAATCAAGGTCTGGGGTAAGGTCAGGATCAACCGGGGGTTCGACAGGAGGATCATCAGTTTTAGTGATGGGGCAGAAGAGGAAGAAATCCTCTTGAATCTATAAGGTATGTTCTTGATTAATGTTATATATATAAGTGTACTGTTGATTGTGAACAACTACTTGAATGTGCTTGTAGTCAGTGGGGATTCACTGAGATTATTTATGATACAATTACTTCCTCCCTAAGGGCCGAAGTAATCAAAGGTTTAGTGATTCCAACCACAATGATTGTGATTGGAAGTACTTTTGGAGATTTAGGGAACTTAGTCTCTATGACATGTCTGTGTGATATTTATAGATTGTTTCTCCGGCCTTTTGTAATGTGTTTGCTCTACTGCATGATTATGTGCATGTGAAGTGATTACTCCTCGCCCTAAAGTAAAAGTAGTCGGTGGTTTGATGACTCCTGTTACATAAGTTATGTCTGGAGACCATTGACATTATTGGGATTTTATTCCCTTCTGATTGGTTGCCATGCCTTAGGTGATTGCTATGTTCTCTAAGACTGGTTAAATATGATGCACTAGTTATGCTTTCCATGATTCTTGTAATTTGTTAGTTATATACTACATGTGACTTTTGGCTATGTTCCATGTGAAGTGGTTGCCCTGCTTTTAGTGACTTGTCTGTTATGAAAGTCTTGCTATAACATCATGTATGACCTGATAAGACTGCGTAGAGCTATGTGATTTGTACTTTTACCTCGGACTGACGGGACACACGTAGTGGCCCGTAAGGATTGGAATAGGATAGTAGTCCCATTGTATATAGATAAAAGACTTAAACCCTGTATATAGCCCCCAGGTGTATGTGATTTGTACATTATGTAGAATGTTGGCCCTACTGTATTGCTTACAATAAATGCTTAGATTAAAATGCGTGAGATAGTAGTGAAGCCTTAAGGAGTGGTTTTTCTTTCCTTAGACTTGCGTAAATTGTGGCAACCTTTAGAAAGGAATTATGGGTAGTGTTCCCTGAGTGGTCTTTTAAAAGATAGAGAAACCCTTGACCTGAGTGGTTATTGATGCTGAGTGTGTATTATTACTGGAAGAAAGAGCTAAGTGTTGGACAGTGTTTAGAATTGTGACTAGTGTATCATTAAGATAGAATGGCATGACTTGATAAATTCCTATGCTTGGGATGGTCGTGTGATATTTGTATATAACAGTTGTAACCTTCGGGAATTAGATTGATGATACATGGGCTGTTATTGATTTACAAACGGTGTAATTTCTATAAATTGAACTTGGACTATTGTGATATGTTGTAAATGATGACTAGATCAGATTTAGTTAGATATCCATGTGTGAAGAATTTGTGATGATTAATGATTTAAGACTGATAAGACTTGTTGACCAGTGATAAAGTAAATTTCCTTAACTCCGATGCTTGACAGGAAATTGTGTTTCTTGACCAATGTGTGAATCATATAGGATTTTCCTTATCAAGTGACTCAGAAAGAAGGTATGATTTAGAAGAATATACTAGTGTCTGGCCAACGAAAGTATATTGTGGTAAATCATACAGGAATTCTGAGAACCTGAAGGAAATATAGAAGACTCGAACTGTACATGGACAGTGGATTGACTGCTGAACAATGAATTATATGAGTATGAAATGACTAACCTGAATAATTTTGGTAGATTAAAGACATATTTTGTGAACATATGTACAGATTTTAGTGGAATAAATGAAATTCAATTGCCTTTGCTTGGAAATTTGAGGAAATTTAACGGGGTAAAGAGTTAAACCTGGTGATAATTTTGGGTGAATTTGATGGTACAAGTGGTATACTGACAGAATTTTGACCTTAACTCATGAGTTGACCGTGGCAATATATGGGCACTGGTAGTTAGTAGAACGACGTTTGGAGTGAATGTCATTGTTTTGGACGATGATTGGTTGTAAAAATTGACTATCCTTTGCATTTTGACGGGAATGATGATAAGTTTAGAATGACAAAGGGGTTAGATTGTAGTATTGACCTTGGTAAGTGAGTATGTGTAATCCGTTGATTCAAGGTTCACTGATAGTGATGACCGATTAAGTAAGTTAGAATAATTGGGTATGATCGTTTGGACTTGAATATGAATTAGAAATTAGAGGTGGTGATGAACCTGTGACTTTTGTGATAATGACTTACCAGATTCCGAGGACGGAATCTTCTTAAGGGGGTAGATTTGTAACACCCTCAAACTGGGTTTAGTAGTAAATGATCTTTTTATCCTTAGTTAATATTAATTTATTAATATTAGTGATTTTAATAATTATGTTTTCATAATTAGTGGTGTATGGGATAAAGTGCGCTGTGTGACAAGGGTCACAGAACAGGTTTCGTTATACGAAATGGACCTCGTTAGGGCTACCTGATGAGGTACATTGTGTTTTAGATAACTGGTAAATACCCGTGTGAAATGAGGAGTGGGGTTTTCTCACTATGACGAAACCCCAACTGAATATATACTCATGTACGTTCCTTCCTTTACCATTTTTAGAAATATCAAACCCTAATCACACTTTAGCATCTTAAATTCATAAAATTAAAAAGTGCAAATCAATCCTTGTGATCTTGTGTAACTGATTCTCTGTGATTCAATTAATCAAACAAGGTAAATATCTCCGAATTTGATGAATTTAAAAGTGGTTTTTGGGTTAAAATGAGTTTTTGATGAATATGAGCTTGAATCTTCATGTTTTGTGTTTATAAGTGTTAATTGTTGTTAGAAATAGTTGCTATATAGTTTATATGATGTATTTGAAGTGGTTTTGGTGTTAGAACTTGCAAAAATCGAGTTTTTGGGTCAAAAACGCGAAAAACAGCGTGCTGGAGCTGTTCTTCAGCTCCCACACGAGTGACAGGTCACCCGCATGAGTGAGCACACTTTTGAGGGTCAACCACACATGTGAGGACTCACTTGCACGAGTGAGGCCTCAGCCACGCGTGTGAGCACCGGTCAGATTTGTGGAAACTTTTTTTGGTCATAACTTTCAAACCGTAACTCCGTTTTTGACGAATAAACTATCGTTGGAATCGTCTTGAAGTTTACTTTCTAATGGTAAGATTTTAAAATAATACTTCAAACTTTATTTTGGATCAAAGTTATTCGAAAGCGTGTATGCTCCATTTTACGCTCATATGGGAGTTGTTATTGATAGGGATTTGGGGTAAACTTGCCCATAATGGATCATAAACTTATTTGAGTAACTTAATAGCATGATTTGATGGTATGATATCGATTATTTGTTGAATTTTACTACTGTTCTTCATCACTCGCACGAGTGAGCATTCACTCGTACGGTTGAGGTAGTCAACAGTGTGGTGAACCGTGCGAGTGAGTGGTGATGAGCTACTTATGTTTTGATTGTGATGATACGTACGGATGATACGTGACTCGTACGAGTCACTAGTCACTCGTGTGATGAACTGTACGGATCATGTGATTCATTGTAGGAAGTTTGGTCATAGACCAAACGTACGAGTGAGTTGTCAACCGCACTGTTGAGTGTTATCAAACGTGCATGTGATGGTGTTACTCGTACGGTTGACAAACCACTTGTAAAGTTATTAAGGTGGTGTTTGTTTTCCTGTCTGCAGACCTTATTATGTCTTATGTCTGCGCGCCCGCAGACGTTTTTACTGCAGACAGTTTGTTTTTCTGAAGACATAAGATAAAATTATGTCTTATTATGTCTGCAGCCTCGCAGACTTAGAAATGTGCTTCTAAGTGCTGTAGACAGAATTAAGTTATGTTGCAGATCTAAAAACAAACAGTCTTCATTATTCAGCATACAGACCTTCAGACCATATCTTCTTTACAGACATGGTCCGCAGATCTTCAGACAAAAACATCTTAAAAAACAAACAGCACCTAAGTGTTGGTTTTGGTGTTGTTTTCTTATTGTCGGGTTGTTATCAAGATATGATTACTGACTCAGATTGTATCATTCTCAGGTGATAAAGGAACGGAGAAGACTCAGTAACATTAGACCACTGAGTTCTTACTGGTAATTGGTGAGTGGGACTATCCTTATGGATATTGGTATTTAGTAACAAGTGTAGTTATTACCCGCTGTTTGGTTAATATAGATTATGATAATCTATGTATGCATGTTAATTATTATTGTAATGATAAGTAGTAGGTTATACTACTGTTATCAGGTTTTCGCGATTGAAATAGTAGAATGCCTGATTAGATTGCCTTTTGATTATTAGTGATGTTACCTACGGTGAGATTGTAGGTGGGTTATGTGCACATTAGGGAACTGGCCTTGTATAGAAGGGTCAGTACCGTCCGTGTATAGAAGGGACGGAAGAGGTCAACCGTGTATAGAAGGGTTGGGCTCGGGGGTTATTGTACGGGCAGTATACTGCAATTGACGTATGTAAACGTCAGGAGAGGTATACTGTGGGACAATAACTGGAGCTATCGGTACGGCTCTAGCTTGATCAGCTAGTAGTTGTAGACATGGAAGGGTCAACGATCCTCTTGGGGTTTTATAGCCGTTAGTGCTATGTATAGCCGTTAGTGCTATGAGAGTGAATAGTTGTGTAAAGCTATTGATATTATTGGTGAGTAGCTATGTATAGCTATGAATACCTTTATTATATAGGTATGTAAGGCTGTGTAGTATAGTGTCTTTGGTACCTTTACTGAATAGCTTGTTGATGTTATTGCTACTCTGTTAATTGAATCACTGCCTAGTTGTGTATGATATAGTTGAGTAATGCTATATTATGTGATAGCCGTGTAATGCTATGCCCTTATACCCTTGACCTAATGCATGATCCCTAAAAGCTAGGCTTGATACTTTGTATTAGTATCTATTGAGATATCTCACTCACTTAGCGTTGTGCTAATCCCCCACATTTTCTCCCCTGCAGGTTATATTGTTTGCATGCGAGATACGGGAGAAGATAGTTGTACTTTGGTTATGTTTGACACACTGAAGAACTCTGATGTCTGATAACTATGCCTAACTGTTTTGAAAAGTAACATCAGTTGAACTGTAATGAATAGTATCATATATGTTTAATATATGCTTATAACCACGATTTGATAAACTAATATTCCGCTGTGTAATTTAATATAAAAAAAAGTACGGTGTTACACATCAATGGAAAAGAATCATTGGTTAAAGTACTTATATACCCTTGTTTTATTTAAGTAAGACAAAAGTATATGTAAAAAGTAATGGTTAAAACTGGAAAGTAGGGAAAAAGTAGACAAAAAATACATGTGACAGTCACTTTTTCTTAAACTGTGTGTTTTTGTCTGTGGACTATTAAATTGGGACGGAGGGAGTAATATAATTTGTATTCATAATAAAGTAAAAAAGAAAAAGAAAAAATAAAACTGGTGGGACCTTTTTGACACTGGAGGGGCGTCAGGGTTATCTGAGTGTCAAATGCTGACACTGCCACGTCACTGGCAGATTGCACTTTTTGGCCAAAAAGTGAACAATCTGTCTGTGACGTCACAGGCAAGGTTATTCATGGTCTTAAAGGTTAAACAATTTATGAGAGAGTATCGATAAAAATGGATATAGAATATGTAAACTCAAGAAAATGAAATTGAAAAAAAATATATATATATATATAACAAAAAAATATGACAAAATTACGTTCGTCGTCCTTGAACTTGTATCCAGCCTTCTCACGTCATCCTTAAACTTTTTTTTCTTCTGGCGTCGTCCCTGCACTTGTACTTTGTAACTCCGGTCGTCCCTCCGTCTATATTCCGTCCAATTTCTCGGTTAAACTGACTCATGTGCGAATCATGTGAGGGTATTTCAGTCTTTTTAACTCATTTACTCCTTTTAGTCTTTTTCCTTCATTTACTCTCTCTGCCTTTCACATCCTTTCATTCCAGCTTCCTCCATTAAAATTCCATCAGTAAAACATCTCCATTAAAACTTCATTCAAGAAACCTCTTCACCACAAATAGAAATTTAACCCCCCTGATTTCACAATTCCATAAAATACTATAAATCTATTTATGCTTTTGACTTCGATTTTAAAAAATCACAAAATTCTCTGCTCGACTTAGGATAGATAAATACGAATACGATTACGATTAGGATTGATTACGATTCATGCTTATTACGTTTGTATCCTATAAATAAAATCTCTAATAAATTAAATCTTGTGGTTGATTAAGTATGAATCTGTGATAAATACGAATACGATTACGATTAGGATTGATTACGATTCATGCTTATTACGTTTGTATCCTATAAATAATATCTCTAATAAATTAAATCTTGTGGTTGATTAAGTATGAATCTGTGCTAATTATATATATATATATATATATATATATATATATATATATATATATATATATATATATATATATATATATATATATATATATATATATATATATATATATATATATATATATATATATAAGCCTTCCTGTCATTCAATTCGGTAGTCAAGGACAGAAGTTGTACGTGCAGTAAGAAGTTTAAAGGTAAAATGCTTACATGAACTCTTAATTAATTAATCTTTTGTTAATTAATCTTAAAGGTAAAGATTTAAATAAATTTTTGATTTAAGAGTTTAATCAGTACACTTTCAAATCTCAAATCTGGAATCACATAAATATATACCCCATATGAAATTATCACTCTCAAATCAGTAATCGCATAAATTTTTAGAGCAAACTCATATCATTTCAACATACACTCAATCAACTATTAATTCAGTAAATTATTCGGTTAACAAAATTCATCACACTAATCATAATCACATAAATCAAAACCACAATAAATCACCTATAAGCATTGAATCATTCAGCAGGCTTCATCTTCTTACCATTAATTGGAGAACGAAAAAAGAAGATCAAATTATAATGACCTGTAACTTTGTGGGGAATGATAATGACGATGGAGCTCGCATAAGTGGTGGCCTCATGTTGCAGATCTGAAAGGTAAACACCCAACACCCCAAACGTCATTTGCAACAGATCTAGAATTATACTAAATTCAATCAAATTTGATCCAACACATCAACACATAAAAGTTCCATTTCATGAAATTTGCAGGTGGATTTTTTATTTGCGAAGGAAATGGTGGCGACCATGGTGGTGACTGAATATCTGATTCATCTCTGCTTTTGATTTTAATTTTAGAAGGTGAAGGAGATTAGGAGAGATGAAATGTGGATCTAAGAAGGAAAGAAGATATAGAAGAAAATGAGTTTTAAATGAGAAAAATAAAATAAAAAAAAGTTAAAAGATAAAAGATAAAAGATAAAAGATAAAATTAAATTAAATTATTTTGGAAAATGATAAAAAGACTGAAATACCCTCACATGATTCGCACATGAGTCATTTTAACAGAGAAATTGGACGGAATATAGACGGAGGGACGACCGAAGTTACAAAGTACAAGTTCAGGGATGACGCCAGAAGAAAAAAAAGTTTAAGGATGACGTGAGAAGGCTGGATACAAGTTCAGGGACGACGAACGTAATTTTGTCAAAAAATATTAAAAGTAACTTATGATATTTAACAAATTTTACTTTTGAAAATACTGCAAGAATTTGAAGATATCATTAGCTATTATTAATCTCCATTTATGTTCAACTTAGTAGATTTGAAAGCTATATATCCTACTCCCTCCGTCCCACCACAAGTGTCCACATTTCCATTTTGGAATGTTCCATTTCAAGTGTCCACTTTGTATTTCAACCAATGAGAAGGGGTTATTCTGGAGAGAGAAAATTTCTGATTGGTGGAGAATGGAGTTAGTGGAATTTTCTAAAACTGTGTGCAAAAAGTAAGTAGACACTTGTAATGGAACGGAGGTAGTAATATCCAAATTGGCAAATTCATTCTGTGTGTTGGCTACTCGTTGAAATCATATGACCCAATTCATTATCTCCGTAATGGATAATTTGTTACCTCGTTAATCTTTACATTTATTGTTACCAATTCTCTATACATACCTTTTAAATTAAAAAGTAATTGCCGGGGTTTTCGTGCACAAGAATTTCGAATTTTTTGTTGCTCATAAATACAAATATTAACCAAATTGAATAACAATACATGTACTAATAATGAAAAGCAAGAAAGATCATAAATAAATTACAAAATATCTTGACTTGTGATGTTGTTATGGTGAACGAGTTAAATAGACCAATAGACTTGACATCATGAAAGTGCAATACGAGTGTGACTAAAATTGCTTTAAATGAGTGGTTTGCGATAGACCTTTTTATTTGCCTTTAAAGCTGAAAGTGTATTACATTATTAGGGCCCCTTCCAGGGAGCCGATACCATCGAGCCCGCCCGAACTACATTCGCTAATCGCCCCTTCACTATGTTCTTTTCACACGCTAATCATATCACGGTGTTAAAAGTAACAATACTTAATTATGCAAGCTTATTTGTGGTGTTTTCTAACATTTTGTGTAGGTTTTGTTATTGTTTTATGTTTTTTTTTTAAAGACGATTTTTTGACATCAGTAGATCATTTATTTTAACGACCCTCATCATTTTCACGTAACACACACGTTCGAGCGCCAACTCGAACCCGATCGACGGTACCCGGGAACACATCCATTCGGGCAGTGGTCCGGGTAGAGGTCCGTGAACGAATCCGGTAAAACCTCCCTATAGGGTCAATATATACCATCATTATTGGTGTTCAATTGGTTTAAAGAAAATTATGTCATCACTATGGATCGAACCCATGACATCTCCCTATCCCATGACACAAAGTACATGGGGAGAACCGTTGGGCTATGCCCGCAAGTTCTATGTTATTGTTTTATGTTCAGGGATCAAAGCTGTCATTTGAGGAATCTAGTGCTCTGGGCTCAAGTTAGCTTAGTGGACTACATCAGTTCACACGACTACAGTGCAGACGTGCAGCAAGCAGTGGGATTGGATTCGAGTACCAGCGGGCATGACAGCTTCTGATTTTGAGCATATATGTGACGATATTGACTTGTATGTGAAACATGAGAAGATCAGGGACTCGTGGATTTGGGGTTTAGCGACGAATGGTAAATTTACTAGAAAGAAACTCTGGTGGTTAATCGATGAGAAGCTACTAGTTCACAATTCGGGAGATGAAACACTCATCAATCATCTTGTACCGGCAAAGGTTCAAATCTTCATATGGAGGGTATTAAAAAGGCGGATTCCGGTTCGAACCAAACTCGAAAAACGAGGTATCGATCTAGATTTTGTTAGATGCCCTTTGTGTGATGATGATGTGAAAACAATTGACCACATCTTGTTCTTTTGCCGGCACTCCTTTGATATTTGGGAGAAAGTGTATAAATAGTGGGGGTTAGGTGCGGTTACAAATCTTAGTCTAAATGAAGCCTTTCATGGGAAGTGTAATCGTGCCTTATCCCCACTAAGCTTGAGTATTTGGCAAGCATTGAAATGGTCGTGTGTGTATTTAATTTGGAGTAATCGAAATCAAAATATCTTCAAGAATCGTTGTTGGAATAGTGTGACGGCCCTTATGGAGATTAACTCAGATCATTCGAGTGGCTTTTAAATTGGATCAAGAATCGGAAGATGGAGTGACTAACCTGGATGTGTGACCCCTGGTATTGTAAAGTGTAACTTACATTGTCAACTTCATGTTCTTTTTATAGTTAGTATTGTTGGGTTTATTAGTTTGTTTCCATTTATATGAAAGTAATGGCCCAAGCCCAACAAATTAGGTCCAATTGGTTGTTTGACTTGGTCAACCATCAGAGGGCATCTTTAATTTGAAGTTGTGCAGCTGTTTTCAATGATACGAGAGAGAGAGATAGATCAAGAAATTGTGTGAAACCCCAATTCCCGTCTACAGTGACAGCAGGCCAGAAAACCTTCGATCCCCGGAGATCCGACCGTTGAATCTTCTTCATTTTTGGGCTGTGTCTTCCTGACATCAGTGCCAACATTTTCAACCGTTGAATTCGTCTCAAGTGGTCTGTAGCTCGAGTTACAGCAGGTCGAACAGTAGCAGAATTTTGGGTGATGAAATTCTTCTTTTGTCTTTAATTGTTTCATATACTTGTTGATTATTGTTGTTCAAGAGTATGATGATGTTGTATACCTCTAGTTGATCTAGAGAAGGATTATTGTATTGCTCTCTTTATTGATGATAGTGGAATTTAAGTGGCTTACGAGTCCCGTGGTTTTTACTCTCGATTTTGAGAGGTTTTCCACGTAAAAAGTCTCGTGTTTTAGTGTGTGCTTTGTTATTTCATATTTGCTGATTTGGAACAGATTTCGGGACTGATTTGGGTTGGTTTTGATATAGCTTGTTTGTTAGTTTCCTCACGGGTTCATACGGGTCGGGAAATGCTTGTCAAACGGGTTTGTTTCCGCTTTGTAGATTGCCCGTTGTGATTATTTTCCCATCAAATTGGTATCTAGAGCTAGGTTATTTGATTTGACTTGTGTGAAAGATGGAAGCTAATACAAGTAAGATGATTAGTTTAAATGGTTCAAATTATCATGTTTGGAAAGGCAAGATGGAGGATCTTCTTTATGTAAAAGATTATTATTTGCCTGTTTTTACTGAGGATAAACCTGAGGAAAAATCTGATGCTCAATGGAAAATTTTGCATAGACAAGTATGTGGGTATATTCGGCAGTGGGTTGATGATAATGTAGTGAACCATATTACTGGGGAGACTGATGCTAAAGCCTTATGGAAAAAGCTTGAGCAGTTATATGAACGAAAGACTGGGAATAACAAGTTGTTCTTAATTAAGCAGATGATGGCTTTGAAGTACCATGATGGGACTCCTATTACAGATCACCTAAATGCATATCAGGATATTATAAATCAGCTTGCAGGTATGGGTATCAAGTTTGAGGATGAGATTCAGGGTCTCTGGTTACTTGGTACATTACCGGACTCTTGGGAGACTTTTAGGACATCTTTGTCCAACTCTGCACCGAATGGTACTATCACCATGGAATTGGCTAAGGGTAGTATTTTGAATGAAGAGATGAGAAGAAAGTCACAAGGTTCCTCTTCACAGTCAGATTTCTTGGTCACAGAAACGCGGGGGAGAAGTCATAGTAGAGGTCAGGGTAAAAGAGGCAATCATCGTAGCAGCTCACGCAAAGGCAAATTTGCTAATGTTGAGTGTTATAATTGTCATGAAAAGGAGCACACAAAGTGGTATTGTCCAAAGTTGAAGAATGAGAAGAAAAAGGCATATGACAAGAATAAACAAAAGAAAAGTGATGGTGGTGATGATGATAAGGTTGAAGTTAACGCTATCACAGATGAGTTCTTTGTTTGTATTGATTATGATATGATCAATCTTACTCATGATGACACGAGTTGGATTGTTGATAGTGGTGCTACATGTCATGTTGCAATTTGTAGAGATCACTTCTCATCTTACACTCCAGGTGACTATGGATTTGCTAGGATGGATAATGTCGGGTTATCAAAGATCGTTGGTATTGGAGATGTTTGTTTGAAATTTGACACGGGAATGGAGTTAGTTTTGCATAATGTAAAACATGTTCCGGATATGAGACTTAATGTTATTTCAACAGGCATTCTTGATGATGATGGTTATTATAACGGTTTTGGTAATGGTATTTGGAAACTAACTCTTGGTTCTATGATAGTGGGAAGAGGCAAGAAAGGCTCAAGATTATACATCACGCGTCCGAAGATCATCCAGAACATTGTTAACGCAGTGGACAATGTTGATTCTACTGAGTTGTGGCATAAAAGACTTGGCCACATGAGTGAAAAGGGGATGTCTATCTTGTTTAAGAAGAATGTGTTGTCGGGTGTTAGTGATATTAATTTGAGTAAGTGTTCTCACTGTTTGGCAGGGAAACAGACCAGAGTTGCGTTTAAGAGTCATTCTCCTTTTCGAATGGAGAACATACTTGATCTAGTTCATTCGGATGTTTGTGGGCCTATGAAGACTAGGACACTTGGTAGATGTTCCTACTTTGTTACATTCATCGATGATCATTCTAGGAAGGTGTGGGTTTATACCTTAAAGTCAAAGGATCAAGTATTTGAAAAGTTTAAGGAATTTCATACACTAGTTGAAAGGCAAACGGGGAAGAAACTCAAGTGTATTCGAACTGATAATGGCGGTGAATACATTGGCAGGTTTGATGCTTATTGTAAGGAGAATGGTATTCGACATCAAAAGACTCCACCAAAGACACCTCAGTTGAATGGCTTAGCAGAGAGGATGAACAGAACTTTGGTTGAGAGAGTTAGATGTTTGCTTTCACATGCAGGGTTGTCCGATTCCTTTTGGGGTGAGGCTTTAAATACGGCAGTTCATATTATTAATCTAACCCCTTGTGTTCCTTTGCATTTTGATGTTCCTAACAGGGTTTGGAGCGAAAAAGATGTTTCTTACCGCCATTTACGAGTTTTTGGATGTAAAGCTTTTGTTCATGTTCCCAAAGATGAGAGGTCAAAGCTTGATATGAAGACTAAGCCATGTGTATTCCTCGGCTATGGTGAAGATGATTTTGGGTACAGGTTATATGATCCAGTTCAGAAGAAACTCGTACGAAGCCGAGATGTTGTATTTACAGAAGATCAGATGTTAAAAGATGTTGATAAGGCAGATTCAGTTCCTCAACCTAGTGCTGATCTTGTTGATTTGGATCCAGTTACTCCACAACATGTTGGAGATGATGTTCATAATGATAAACATGGTACTGATGATGATTATGCTCCGGAGCAAGTAGAGATTCCAGTACCAGATGTGCCCCCATTTGTCCCACTTAGGCGGTCTACCCGAGACCATCATCCTTCTGTTAGATATTCTGCTGATGAGTATGTATTAGTTACTGATGGGGGAGAGCCAGAATGTTATTCAGAAGCAATGAAAGATGAGCATAAGAAAGAGTGGGGTGAAGCTATGCAAGATGAGATGAATTCCTTGCATGAGAACAATACTTATGAGCTGGTGAAGTTACCTAAAGGCAAGAGAGCTTTGAGAAACAAATGGGTATTCAAAGTGAAGACAGATGAGCTTACTTCACAACCAAGGTACAAAGCTAGGTTAGTCGTTAAAGGATTCAGCCAGAAAAAGGGTATTGATTTTGATGAGATTTTCTCACCGGTTGTGAAGATGGGATCTATTCGAGTGGTTCTTGGATTAGCTGCTAGTCTTGATCTTGAGGTTGAACAGATGGATGTCAAGACTGCTTTTCTTCACGGTGATTTGGATAAGGAAATCTACATGATGCAACCTGAAGGTTTTCGGGTTAAGGGTAAAGAAAATTATGTTTGTAGACTTCAGAAAAGTTTATATGGGTTGAAGCAAGCACCGAGACAGTGGTATAAGAAGTTTGAGTCGGTTATAGGAAAGCAAGGCTACCGAAAGAAAACTTCAGATCATTGTGTTTTCTTTCAGAGGTTTGGTGATGATGATTTCATCATATTGTTGTTATACGTTGATGATATGTTGATTGTTGGTAAAAATATTAAAAGAATTGCGCAGTTAAAGCGAAAATTGAGCAAGTCTTTTGCTATGAAAGACTTGGGGCCAGCAAAACAGATTCTTGGCATTCGGATTTCTAGAGATAGAGGTGCTAAGACGTTACATATATCACAAGAGCAATACATTGAAAAGGTGCTAAGTAGATTCAACATGAAGAATGCTAAAGTGGTTAGTTCCCTTCTTACAAACAACTTTAAGCTAACAGAAAGAGATTGTCCTACTTCAAAGGAGGATGTTGAGGAGATGGATATAGTTCCATATGCGTCAGCAGTTGGTAGCTTGATGTATGCTATGGTGTGTACTAGGCCTGATATAGCTCATGCGGTAGGTGTTGTTAGTCGGTTTATGTCAAATCCGGGTAAGAAGCATTGGGAAGCAGTTAAATGGATTATGAGATACTTACGAGGTACTTCAAAGTTAGGTATCACATTCGGAAATGGAGAGCCGATGCTTGTTGGTTATACAGACTCAGATATGGCAGGAAACAAAGATAACATGAAATCCACTTCTGGATATTTGATGACTTTCGCAGGGGGAGCAGTTTCATGGCAATCAAGGTTACAAAAGTGTGTTGCATTGTCTACGACCGAGGCTGAGTATATGGCAGCAACAGAAGCGTGCAAAGAACTATTGTGGATGAAAAGGTTTCTACAAGACCTTGGGTTTAAGCAATCACGATATGTGGTTCTTTGTGATAATGAGAGTGCGATTCATTTGGCTAAAAATTCTATGTATCATAAGCGGACAAAACATATAGATGTGCGGTATCATTGGATTAGAGAACGTCTTGAAGATGGTTTGTTTGAACTTGATAAAGTTCATACCGATGATAATGGTTCCGACATGTTCACAAAGGCTTTAGCAAGTGAGAAGCTCAAGGTATGTTGCTCGATCGCCGGGATGGCGAACTCTTCCACATAATTGGAAAGGGGGAGATTTGTTGGGTTTATTAGTTTGTTTCCATTTATGTGAAAGTAATGGCCCAAGCCCAACAAATTAGGCCCAATTGGTTGTTTGACTTGGTCAACCATCAGAGGGCATCTTTAATTTGAAGTTGTGGAGCTGTTTTCAATGATACGAGAGAGAGAGATAGATCAAGAAATTGTGTGAAACCCCAATTCCCGTCTACAGTGACAGCAGGCCAGAAAACCTTCGATCCCCGGAGATCCGACCGTTGAATCTTCTTCATTTTTGGGCTGTGTCTTCCTGACATCAGTGCCAACATTTTCAACCGTTGAATTCGTCTCAAGTGGTCTGTAGCTCGAGTTACAGCAGGTCGAACAGTAGCAGAATTTTGGGTGATGAAATTCTTCTTTTGTCTTTAATTGTTTCATATACTTGTTGATTATTGTTGTTCAAGAGTATGATGATGTTGTATACCTCTAGTTGATCTAGAGAAGGATTATTGTATTGCTCTCTTTGTTGATGATAGTGGAATTTAAGTGGCTTACGAGTCCCGTGGTTTTTACTCTCGATTTTGAGAGGTTTTCCACGTAAAAAGTCTCGTGTTTTAGTGTGTGCTTTGTTATTTCGTATTTGCTGATTTGGAACAGATTTGGGGACTGATTTGGGTTGGTTTTGATATAGCTTGTTTGTTAGTTTCCTCACGGGTTCATACGGGTCGGGAAATGCTTGTCAAACGAGTTTGTTTCCGCTTTGTAGATTGCCCGTTGTGATTATTTTCCCATCAAGTATAGCTTCAGTTGCTGTCTTTGCAACATAATTTATGCGAATGTACATGCTCGAGATACAATGTAATGGGCTGACCCCCTTGGCCTTTTCGTGATTAATATTACCTCATCTTTCGAAGTAAAAAAACTATAGAAAGCGTTTAGTTTAAGAAGTTAGTTAATTACGTGTTTATCACGTTGCGCATTTCAAACGGATACTCAAGGCCAAAACCTTTTTTGTACATACGGGATAGTGTTTTGTGAAGAAGTTGATTATAGACTAAAGAGCTCGTAATCTAGCAGCATAACAGGAATTATTCAGCTCAAGGTTTACTTGAGACATGCATTGATATATTGATGTTCATGATTGTTGTGCGCGTAAGATTATATGCTTATCTTACTAAAAAAAGTTGATTAACTTATAATTATGACCTAAGTAAATACTATGATAATTATAATTATATAACTATAAATAATTATAATAAATGACTCGACTAGTAGGGTGGATGATGCATAGCATCCATACATGGAGAGGGCAAAGTAGAAAACAACAAACAAGGTGATTGGGTTGTGACACATTTTTGTCCCCTCAAAATAACTAATAACTAAATTAATAAAAGTCGGCATAAATACCTTATTCAAATATTTAGTAATGAAATAGAATACAGTGTTGGCTTATGGTATATATATATATATATATATATATATATATATATATATATATATATATAGTGGTAGGATCAAGAGGGAAGTAATCAATCGGGGGGAAGCGGGGGGAAGCAAAAACTTTTTTTTTCGTTTTTTGAAAAAACTTTGTTCACTAACATTATAGATGGGATGAAAATATGAACATTTAGTAGAGACACTTTGTGATAAATGTTTTTTATTTTGGCGGGAAAACGCTCGAAGAAGTAATATATAACAATTATCGTGTTTTTCGAGCGTATGTTGAGGTTTTAGCTATTGGGGTTTAGATATCAGGGTTTAGATATTAGGGTTTATAGGGTTTAGATATTAGGGTTTAGAAATTTAGGGTTTAAGGTTTAGATTTAGGGTTTAGATTTAAGGTTTAGATTTAGGATTCAGATTGAGTTTTTAACACGAATGGTTTAGAGTTTAGGGTTTAGTGTTTAGGGTTTAGGGTTTGGGTTTAGTGTTTAGGGTTCCGGGGGGAAGCAAAATTTTTTATTTTTTTCGTTTTTTTGGAATTTTTTTTTCCGGCATCAAGATCACACGGAAATATGAACATTTAGAAGAGACACTTCGTGATGAATGTTATTATTTAGGCGAGAAAACGATCGACAAAATTAACATTCAAGATAATATTGTTCGTGAAGAATATGAACGTTTTTTTTTCATGTTTTGTGAAGTAAAATTTAGCCCGATTTAGAGTTTAGGGTTTAGAGTTTAGGGTTTAGGGTTTGGTGTTTTGGGTTTATTCCATAAACCCAAAACACCAAACCCTAAACCCTAAACTCTAAACCGTTCGTGTTAAAAACTCAATCTAAATCCTAAATCTAAACCCTAAATCTAAACCCTAAACCCTAAATTTTTAAACCCTAATATATAAACCCTATAAACCCTAATATCTAAACCCTAATATCTAAACCCCAATAGCTAAAACCACAATATACGCTCGAAAATACGATAATTGTTATATATTACTTCTTCGAGCGTTTTCCCGCCAAAATAAAAACATTTATCACAAAGTGTCTCTACTAAATGTTCATATGTTCATCTCATCTATAATGTTCGTGAACAAAGTTTTTTCAAAAAACGAAAAGAAAAAAAAAGTTTTTGCTTCCCTCCGATTGGTTACTTCCCTCTTGATCCTACCACTATATATATATATATATATATATATATATATATATATATATATATATATATATATATATATATATATATATATATATATATATATATTAGAATATAATATTAATAGAAATAAAATTTTTACGTTATAATTAAGCCTTGTAGCTCAGTTGTCTGAATAAGGAGTAGAAATTTAAAAAAAAAAAAAAAAAAATTAAAATTTAGAAAAAAAAAATCAAAAAATTTAGTGCATATCTACCCGAGTAAGTGTGGCTCAATTTTGAACAGAGACACCTTTCTAGCATTCAAGCCCTATCGAATCTTTGGATTTCTAACAGAATCTCCAAGTTCTCCGCAAGTTAAACTAATTGGCACTCGGATCCCAGAAGCAGTTCTAATGTTTCTTGAGTTGCGTTTATGTTTTGCTAGGAGATTGCTTTGGGGTTTATTTTAGTTTTGGTCTAAAGTTTTGCTCAGTTAGTTGGTTTTTATTTTTTTACCCTTCATGTTTAATGCACCTGACCGACATAACCGGAAACTACTAAAGAGCTGTTAACTTCGGGACAAATAGTGTACAATATTAAAAACTTGGAACCAACGATGATTGATTTAAAGTTTAGGTTCAATGTTGATTTTTGGTACAAACGTTGGGACCAACCATGATATTATTTCTTTTTTTCTTTTTGCACTTTAGTTAATTTATTTGGCCCGTTTCTTGCGTGCTTACTGCGTAGGTTTTTGGCATCTTTCTTATGCTCTATCGAGCTTTTATTCCAATCCCAGCTTTGTTAAATTCAATAATGAGTTTCGTGTATTCATTCTCTAAAACTCGCCGGTGTGGTTACAGTAAAACGAGTAAATGAATAAGATTGTGTATTAACTAGTTTATAGTTTAATAATGCTTGTAATAAAGAGAATTTAATGAATGTTTGGTTTATGAAATGCCCTTACACATTTTAGGGGATACTCGTTAACTCATTTCTATGTAGAATATGTATTTCAATTACATTATATAAATAGTATTCATATAGAGAAGTTTACGTTAAAATTAAGTAGATGTGATGAAGTTTATGTTTGAATCCGAAAGTTCACAATTAAGTAATTTTTGTAGCTTTTTTCTAATCATGTGGTCAGAGTGATTAGAACTTGACCTCTTAACTTTACAATGTATCAAACTTTACGTATTCGGCGTATTTTGCTATCTATGTATTCAACTTCGAACTCTCATATAGTATGTTTTTCGATTAAAACCCAATAATGTAGAGGTAGATGAAAAGTGAATTTGATATCTATTTTAGTCCATTGAAAAGATGGGTTACTAAAATGACATTTTAAGGATTGCCTTGCATGTGATTTATTTACATTGTAGATACCAAACTTGTCAATACAAACAAATAACACAACCTAACTATTGACAAATGGAGGTGTGGCTATTGTCAAGATCTTTACAACAATCTCGTAGCATGATTTTGGTTTATGTTAAAGTCAAATTTCAATCTATGATATCAATTCACAATATCAAATATCACGATCTACATGTATATACAAATAGTCTTACCCTCTAATTCGAATCCACAATTTCAAAGTTGATTAAATAACTCGGTATTTGCTTGATCAACAGCAAGCGTCGATTTATTGGCGTCTTGACTGCTGATCAATCCTAGATTATCCAATTACGGTTAATCAAGGATTGAGTGCAATGAGGGGGTATAATGGATGTCGATTATGGTTTTGGGACCTTATTGTCATATTTCGTTAAGTGCTAAACGATCAACAACCATGTCCCGGTCTTCGTAAATTACCTTAACCAAATAATGATTTAGTCTCGGGCAAAGTCACGAGAGAAATCAATATGGCTAGGGCAACCCTTCCAGAATCAACAACCTTAAATGAGAGGCCAAGCTCCCTATTTATAGGTTCAGGAGTTACGCGGAAGTAAGACTATGCGGGCACTTAGGCATTCCGCACAAATACTGCGAGAAGCCTTCGCACTCT
Organism: Rutidosis leptorrhynchoides; assembly: GCF_046630445.1. Classification (NCBI taxonomy): domain Eukaryota; kingdom Viridiplantae; phylum Streptophyta; class Magnoliopsida; order Asterales; family Asteraceae; genus Rutidosis; species Rutidosis leptorrhynchoides. The sequence continues at coordinate 596,419,597 of NC_092335.1, forward strand.
TTAATGTTCTGCACAATCCTACTGCATTCACACCGCGGTTTATCTGTCTTGTGCGTTCACCTCTAAAAGGCCTTCCGCACTAAAAATATACATATACATAAGTATGTATATGATCAAGTCCCCCCAGTTTATTGTGTTACATTTTCGCAGAAAAAGTAAGACAATAAACTCTTAAAAAATAAAAAATTGTAGTGTTTATGGGGTTTTTTTAAAAAATCATTCGCATAGCTTACGCAGTGTCGCACATCACGTAAATGATCCATCCGCATTGCAGTTTTCCTGCTAACGGCTATATTTCTAGCCGTTGCAATCCCTTCGCATTTTAATAACTGTTGGATCATCATGATTATTCTTAAACGGCTATTTGCAATCGTGCAAGTATAAATAGAAAACATCACCGCATATGTCCATTTTCACTTTCTCACACTATTTTCTCTCTCTAAAAAAGCATACTTACAATTTTCATCGCACTCAATCATCTTTCTGCGTTTTTCATTCTTACACTTAACCAAACCACATCCCTACTTTTATCATGTCTACGTCACGATCCCCAGCAACTTCCGGTCCTTCAGTACATGACTTTAATTCGCTAATTACCGAAGAGTTGCTTGAGCAGATCAAACGTAACTATCCATTGCTTGATCAATTCACACATGTTGCACCTGCAACAGGTGTTACTGCAGAAAATCCTCCAGAAGGATATATTACGATCTACGAAACCTCCCTATATTCAGGCAATCTGAGACTTCCTTTCACTAACTTTTTCTTATCCGCATGTCAGTTTTATGCGGTTGGTCCTGGCCAATTGCATCCGAATGCGGTAGCTAAACTTATAGTGTTCGAGATGTACTGCAATGCCATAAACAGGCCACCTTCTGTAGATGTATTTCGCAAATTCTCCTCCATCCTAACACATGATGCTAGCTGGTTTAGCTTCAAATGCCGCAATGGTGTCATGGATACACCAAAGGAAAATGTTGGCAAATGGCAACAATCTTACTTTTTCATAAAAAGAACCGCCCTCCGCGATTATAAAAAGATTAACACCTGGGTTAGCTCCTGCTCTGAAAACAGCAAGGATCGCGTTACACTTGACGAGTATGAAACCGGGACTTTCCAACAGCTCGTCAATGCGCGTTTGCAAATTCGCCCATATGGGATCGTGCCTCTTTATGTAGGCAGAATTTCCACATATTGGCCCTGGGCAAACCAGCTTGGCATCTTCAAGGATGCAGATGACAATGGTATACACTTGTTTTTACCACGTGGTCGTGGGTTCGAGTCCCACGGATGGCGTCAATTGATCAATCCTAGATTATCCAATTACGGTTAATCAAGGATTGAGTAGGATTGAGTGCAATGAGGGGGTATAATGGATGTCGATTATGGTTTTGGGACCTTATTGTCATATTTCGTTAAGTGCTAAACGATCAACAACCATGTCCCGGTCTTCGTAAATTATCTTAACCAAATAATGATTTAGTCTCGAGGCAAAGTCACGAGAGAAATCAATATGGCTAGGGCAACCCTTCCAGAATCAACAACCTTAAATGAGAGGCCAAGCTCCCTATTTATAGGTCCAGGAGTTACGCGGAAGTAAGACTATGCGGGCACTTAGGCATTCCGCACAAATACTGCGAGAAGCCTTCGCACTCTTTAATGTTCTGCGCAATCCTACCGCATTCACACCGCGGTTTATTTGTCTTGTGCGTTCACCTCTAAAAGGCCTTCCGCACTAAAAATATACATATACATAAGTATGTATATGATCAACTGCCGTTTAGAGCTTAAATTGAATTCTAGGTAGGATTTAAAACTTATGAAAATTTGTTAGTACCATTTTCATGGCGTCTCAATTTTATTTTTAATTTTATTTTACTATTTTTTTCTAAAAAAAATTTCCTACTTATTGGTCGGAGGTCCACTCGAAAGCAATCTCTTTATCCGTCGAATAGATAGAGGGATGATTTTATCTACTTTTGAGAGTGTTTTACTCTGGGTGGAGAAATAACTTGTTTTTATTCTCGGATAGGGGAAGGATTGTCTACATCGTACCTTCTCATACGCCACTCATGTGGTATTGAGTTTTGTTGTTGTTGTTGTTGCTACTTGATCAATGACCAGTCAATTTAGAGAGTGACTATATATGATGTTCAATCAATTTAGATTATACTGAAGAGTGACTATATACAGTGGCGGGTCTACAATGTGACCTATGGAGTCAATGGACACTGCTAGTTTGAAAATTATCAATAGAAAATACATTGTAAATTCTATAGCACACCACTAAATTTAACTTGAGGGCCCCATATCTTTTTCGAATTGATAATTTTTCCTTTTATAGGACACTGTTATATTTAACTACTCGGACCCACTATAGCTTTTTAAAAAGTTACAACCACTAAAATAGCATTCAAATATAATTAGTGCCGACAAAATTCGAGAACCCACTAAATTTACGTAATGGAATCTCCACTGACTATAGAATATATATGATATTTTGGAACGTAACTACTCTAAAGTAGATATCAGTGGAATTATAATATATTTGTACCTATATCTTCGTAAAATGCATATCACATATAACTTTTTCACAAAATCACAACAAAGTAAACACATTATGGATTATATAGATTGTATAGCATCAAAATACATAATTAATCAGAATGATTATGATCATTAATCCGATATAATAAAATAGTTCAATGAATTCTTGATGTCATAGTCTCTTTTACAACCATTTGATATATTGGAATTGGAATAAAAACAAGTCGCTGTTTTTTTTTAAAGGCCAAAAAATTTATAAAAATAAAACGCTCCCTAGCAAGGCGCTAAGGGAGAAAATACAAAGGCGTAGAAAGCCATGAATTCCAATTAGAAACTAAATGACCTCTATTTTTTATCCAGCGAAAAGAAAATAATCTAATTACATCAAAAATACTACTTTTACTACAAAACGCCTCGTTAAACACGACCCCGTTCCGAAATCTCCAAATAGCCCAAAGAAGAGTAATCACTGCCGCGACGATCCGATTCTTGTTTAAAGCCGACAATTGAACACCTTCTAGCCAGACAATAAATGTATCCCATGAAGAAAAAGAGGGCATCGAACAATCTAACCATAACCGCAATTTAAGCCATACCTCTAAAGCAAAATTACAGCCGAAAAATAAATGGTTCATAGTCTCCACCCCATTCGCACATACCGGACAAACAACGGAGTTTATCTCAATGCCTTTCGCGGAAAGATTCCAACGAACCGGAAGAGAATTTAAACGAAACCTCCACAAGAAGATATTAAGCTTTCGCGGGACAAATTTAAACCATAATGTAGGAACCGTATTCGACGGAAGACTGTACCTGTCTATATGTTCGCGAGCAGCTTTCACTGTGTATAAGCCATCGGAATTGATAGTGAACTTCCAACAATCTTCTCCAACCGAAAATTGGACAACATTTACCTCATCGAGAAGAGCATTAAAAAGTTGAGCATTTCTACCACCAATAATCTCCCTTGACCAAACCCAATGCCACTCGCCATTGTACCATTTATCCGCGATAGAGTCGTCCTTATTAACATCCAAATGGAATAAACGATGGTAACGGGACGCTAACGAGGAGCTCCCACACCATACATCGTGCCAAAATTTTATACTCGAACCGTTTCCAACTTGCAAAAGAAATGCATCATGAGTGAGCTGGCCATTTGAAGTCGACGAAATGCAATCAGAAACGATGTTAGACCATATGCTCGAGCAGTCTGTGGTCTCAAAATAATGTCCATGAATCGATTTGATGATAGAGGCCCATAAATCGTTTGAGTTGTTTAAATATCGCCATCGCCACTTATTGATTAAGGCAATATTAAAAGCTTTGAGACTGCCAATGTTTAAGCCTCCTTGATCGAATGAAGCTAAAATTTTATCCCATCTCACCCATGGCATCTTTTTAACGGTGTCAATCCCGCCCCAAAAGAACCTCGCCCGAATAGATTCAAGTTTTCTTAAAATCTTTTCTGGGCATTTGAAAAGGGACATAAGATAAATGCCAAGACTGCCCATAACTGATTTCACCAAAGTTAATCTACCGCCCGAAGAGATTAAACTAGCCTTCCACGAAGCTAATTTAGAACTGAATTTAGCAACCAAAGAATCCCAACTTGAGATACGATTCATGTTCGCACCAATAGGAACACCTAGATAATTAGTCGGGAAAGACCCGACTCTAGCCCCCGCAACAACCGCATAAACCTCGACGTCATGGGAGACAACCCCAACCCCGAAGACATGAGATTTATTAACATTAATTTGTAAGCCCGATACCAAGTGAAAAACTTTTAAAATAAGTAGAATACGACTTAGCTCTTGTATGTTCCATTCTGAAAGAATTATAACATCGTCCGCGTATATAAAATGAGAAAGATGAATACGCTCCCTCCCAATTTTAACACCACGAATAAAGTTCGTTTCCATGGCCCGTTGTAATGCAAGATGAAGCCCCTCCATGACCATAATGAACAAAAATGGGCTTAACGGATCACCCTGACGGAGACCTCTCTTAATAGGAAATTCTCGGGTCGGACTACCATTTACTAAAACAGAAGTTTTAGCCGAAAAAAGACAGCCTTTGATCCACGCGCACCACTTGTTACCAAAACCCAAAGAAGATAACATGAATAATAAGTAATCCCAATTAACAGAATCATATGCTTTCTCAAAGTCCACTTGAAAAAGGAGCATTTTCCTATTTGATTTTTTAAACCATGAAATAATCTCGTTCAACATAAGAGGACCATCAAGAATCTGACGCCCTGAAATAAATGCGGACTGAACAGGACTAATTATCTTATCAATTACGAACAGTAAACGATTCGTGAGGATCTTCGTAACAATCTTATAGAAAAAACCAACCAACGAAATTGGCCTGAAATCTGTAATAAGGACCGGATTCTTTACTTTCGGAATAAGCGAAATAAAAGCCGATTTAGCACCACAAGGCATCGAATAATTGGCAAAAAACGACCGAATATCCCTGCAAATATCAAATTGAAAAATGTCCCAGAATTGTTTAATAAAACGAAAGGAAATACCGTCGGGGCCAGGGGCCTTTGAACTACCACAATCCTACACCGCACGCTTTATCTCTGCGTCATTAACTTCGCGCTCTAGAAAATTAGCTTCATCAAGGGACAAGGTGTAATTAGGATTAATGTTTCCGAACTCAGCACCAGACTTGCACTCCTCAAATTTGGCTTTAAAGAAATTATAAAACTTATCCTTAATAGCAATCGGGTCATCTACCCAAGAACCATCAACCATAAGGCCCTGAATGTGTTGCGAAGCTCGTTTATATTTAAGAGAAGCATGAAAAAATTTTGTGTTTTCGTCACCCTCAACATCCCATTTGATTCTAGATTTTTGCAAAAAATCAATAGCTTCCAAATTATTAATTTCCTGTCGTTCCGAAAAAAGATCGTTACGAAGGTTGACCATATTCTCATCCGCGTTTCCTGCATCAATGACAACATCAAGCTCATTAATTTTTCTAATAATCTCTTTTAACCGATTAGACTCCTGAAAACAAGTCGCTGTTACACTTTTTTAGAGTTGCCTTCTCTTTTCATGAATAGCCATATAACAAGTGACTTGTGACAAAAAAGTAATAAACGAAAAATTATTCCACACAAAGTGTAGAAATGTCAATATGATGAATGTGACCCAAATTTGAAGACGTGTCACACAAATAGAGAATATTTTTGTCCACACAATGAGCAAAACACCAAACTTAATTCTATTCTTAAAAAGTCAATGAGAAATGTAAGAAGTTAACATTAATCTACAACCAAGGATTAAACAAATCAAATCCATAAAAAGTAGAACTCTCATGAAAATACCATGAAAGAAATCAAAACAATGGCCTATCATCATCAATACCACCATAAAAATATCTATATTAACTTTTTTATTTAGTGAAAATGATTTCCAATCATGGTACTTAAGTGTATTTATGATAAATGAAACATGCATCTAGAAATTGAATTTCTCCAATACATCACCTAGCAAGATTAACATTAAAATCCATAATATATAAGATAAAATTTTGATCGTGAGAGCAAAAGATCAAATAGAAATAATAAGATACATGGATATGCATAACGGTGTTTTTGCTAAATCAAAGTAACCTTGAGAAGCATAGATTTATGAAGGTTGTGATTGTTTATGTGGCACAAGGTAATCAAGATACATGGATATGCATAATGGTGTTTTTGCTTTCTTGAATTTTGCTAAAAGTTGTTAATCCTAAACTTCTTGCACTCTTGCACTCAGAAGAAAATAAAGGGTACACACACTACGGGTGTGCATCATTTGGTTTCAAACCGAATATCGAATCGAATTCAAACAAAAAAAAACCGAACCGTATTTTTTAAACGATTTTCGGATCGATCGGAACCGAAACCGAATTCTTAATTCAGTTTTTGGTTTGGTTTTTGGTTTTGAAAATTTTAAATTTGGTTTAACCAAAAACCGAATTAAAAACCGAATTCAAATTAATAACATATTAATACATATTTATAATTATAATATTTATATATTTATATTATATTTGATGTATTATTACATTTTTATTAAACAATAAACATGTTATATACCTTGTATACTTAAATTAATTCCACAACTGTTATTCCTAATTTATATGTAAATTTATGCTGGTTAGAATTTTTATTTTTAGTGATTTTCGGTTTTAACCGAAACCAAACCGAAATCTAATTCGGTTTTCGGTTCAGTTTTGGTTATGGTTTTGATATTTAAATTTAGTTTCGGTTTTGATTTTATAAGTTTCAAAACCGAAAAAATGAAATCGAATAAACCAAAAACCGAAACGATGAACACCCCTAACACACACACAAAATCAATGAAACCTTTTGATACTAAGTTTGATTTTCTATCTGATGAGTCTATTGATCGTTATAATGCTCGACTAGTTGTTCTTGGAATAAATAACAGTGTTGCTTAGATATGATCACGATAAAACTTTTGCACAAGTAGCCAAAATGACTACCTTTTGGAACCATATTAGCCATTACTTTCATTCATGGACGTCAAAAATGTTATTTTTTTCAGGAGGGTCACGAAGAAGTTAAAGTTTTCCCATGGTAATACCTATCTTACCCAATGATATTTGTAAACTGTACGCTTTTTGTATGGGTTGAAACAGACAGCCAGAGTACGGTTTAAAAAGAGAGATGTGATATGACTTTTTCTTGATTCTTAAAAAGAGATCTAAGATTCATCTTTGTAGTCATCTACCGAGTCAAAGTATCGTACCACGTTTGTAGCATGTCCAGATGTTATTTGGTTAAGTGGTCTCCACTCGGAACTTAAAAACTTGATTTTCCGCAAAATCAACCAACTCCGTTAGACCATTTTTAACGCGGCGTCAGAGGGGTCCCGTCAGACGCGCTGGCAGTGGGTGACGCCCCCTGACACCCCTAGTGGGGCGTTACGGCTGACGCGGGAGGGGCGTCAGTCAACTTTCTCACGGAAAAAAAAGGCGTCAGGGTTTCTGATTGGTCCACGTATTTTAATGATTTTAATTTTGTTTTTGTTTTTTTATTTAAATTATTTATATTCTTTTCTATATAAACACATCAAAACTCATCATTTTTAACCCACCAAACTCAATATTTTCTCTCATTTTAACACTTTCATTCAAATATATTTTTTTTTTTGTTTTTTTTATTTCTTTAAATTATTTATTTTCTTTTATATATAACCCATCAAAACCTATCATTTTTAACACATCAAACTCAATTTTTTCTCTCATTTTAACACTTTCATTCAAATGAATTTTGTTTTGTTTTGTTTTATTTTTTTTATTTGAATTATTTATATTCTTTTCTATATAAACCCATCAAAACCTATCATTTTTAACACATCAAACTCAATAATTTATGTAAAGGTTGAATTTTATGTAATGGTTAAAATTTATGTAATGGTTAATTTTTATATGTTTTTTTAATTATATGTAATATAATTTGTATGCATAATAAAATAAAAAAGAAAAAGAAAAAATAAAACTGGTGGGACCTATTTGACACTGGAGGGGCGTCAGGGTTATTTTGGTGTCAGAGGGTGACACTGCCACGTCAGAGGCAGATTGCACTTTTTGGCCAAAAAGTGGAAAATCTGCCTGTGACGTCACAGGCAGGGTTAAAAATGGTCTTACATGCAGATAACACTAGTGCCATCAAAATTGAAGGGTTTATCAAGACCATACAGATGAGCATTCTATTTACCTACATTATTATCAAGAAAATGCTAACGAAAGCCCTTCGAGCTATATTTATCGGATTCAACTTAATTTCAAATTTATAACTCAGGATTACCAAACACTCATGTCAAAGTTGATATGGAAACTACATTATTTGTTCTTTTAAATCAATCACTAAGCTAAATCGACTAAGGTTATGTAACTGAGAAAATCAAAGAAAAGCAAATGGCTATAATTTACGACAAAAAGACTTTGAGCTTTTGTTTACTTGGAAAAAAGCTAAATCATAGTCGTAGTATAGTACTCCCTACATACCACAAGTATCCACAGTACTATTTTGAAATGTCTCATTTAAAGCGTCTACTTTGTATTTCAACCCATCGGATTAGGTTATTCTGAAAAGACAAGATTTCTAATTGGTGAGGAATGAAATTAGTGAGATTTTCTAAAACTGTTTGAAAAAAATAAGTTGACACTTGAAATAGAACGGAAGTAGTACAAGATAAAAACTATAGAATGGCAGCAAACGCAACAGTCCAGTGTTATTTTTTATATAAAATAAACTAGAAGAAATTAGTAATACACGAACCACAGAATTTGAGTGACCACATATTGAGACTTGTGATCCTTAGAAATGAAAGTTGAGACAAAGCAAGCAGTTATAGATAATACTAGTTGATAGCAATTAAATAAAAGAAAATAATACTTATTTGAGATATTAAAAAGGTGAAAATGGTTTGAATTTTGCTAGAGATTTTGGTAATTGCAAAAAAAAAAAAAAAAAATGATTAAATAGTATCGACCGAAGCAATTTGTAGCAAAAGGCGAAGTAAAAAAGAGAGAATGCGGATGAAAATAACTTAGCTCTGATACGATGTTGAATACAAAAACTCACTGTGGGTTGCAGTTTATTACAGTATTGAGGAACATATGAAACTCTGGTGGTCCCTAGCTAATCAATATAAATCAGGTTGGGCCATTCATAGAAACCATTATATTTGTTATAATTCAGTAGGCTTATAACTACCTTTAGTGGTTTGATTCTTGATGTTATAATTCAGTAGGCTTATAACTACCTTTAGTGGTTTGATTCTTGATGTTATAATTCAGTAGGCTTATAACTACCTTTAGTGATTTGATTCTTGATTTAGAATACTAATAATGAAGTGTAAGAACAAAGATGATAATGGAGAGAAAGAAAGAAACACTTTGTAAGTGTGAGAAATGGTGCAAGTTTAATGCTTGCATTCATGGCTATTTATAGCAAAAATATCACAAGTTTAGGTAATACAATAATATTACTTTTGTGTATCAATAATTGACTATCCATTTATATATATATATTTATATATTATAACACTCCCCCTTGGATAGCAATTTTGTTTGTTGAAGATCAACTGTAAGTTACTGCCTCGTTAAAAACCTTGCTAAAGAAAACCCAGTGGGAAAAACTTTAGCTAAGGGAAAAAGAGTGCAGCATGGAGTTGACTCCCCCTCAAGTAGACATCGCTTCGGTTGTTACATCTTTTGAACATGACTCATGCCAATGTTATGAACGTGTGTTCTGAAAATAGCAGTTGGAAGTGCTTTCGTGAAAAGATCAGCAGAGTTTTTGCTGGATTGAACATATCTCATTTCAATCTCGTTGTCCTTAATGAGATTTTGAGTGTATGAGAAGAATCTAGGAGGTATGTGTTTGGTTCGGTCACTTTTGATATACCCTTCTTTCATCTGTGCTATGCAAGCTGCATTATCTTCATAGATAATTGTTGGACTTTTATCGCGTTCTAGTCCACAAGAATCAGTAATGATTTGTGTCATTGATCTCAACCAAAAACATTCCCGAGTAGCTTCATGTAATGCAATCACTTCGGCATGATTTGATGATGTAGCAACAAGTGTTTGTTTTTGAGAACGCCATGATATTGCAGTACCTCCATTTAGGAATACATATCCAGTTTGAGATTTAGCTTTATGTGGATCAGATAAATAACCTGCATCAGCATAACCAACCAAATCTTGTTTTGATTCGTTAGAATAAAATAATCCTAAATCAGTAGTTCCTCGAAGGTATCGAAATATGTGTTTGATCCCATTCCAGTGTCTTTTGGTAGGAGCAGAGTTGAACCTTGCCAACAAATTAACTGCAAAAGAAATGTCAGGTCTTGTACAATTTGTAAGATACATAAGAGCTCCAATTGCACTAAGATATGGTACTTCTGGTCCAAGAATATCTTCATGATCTTCACATGGACGAAATGGATCAGTTTCAACATTGAGTGATCTAACAACCATAGGAGTACTTAATGGTTTTGCCTTGTCCATATTGAAACGTTTCAAAATCTTTTCAGTATATGTTGTTTGATGTACAAGTAAACCATTAGGCATATGCTCAATTTGTAAACCAAGGCAATACTTGGTTTTTCCTAGATCTTTCATTTCAAATTCTTTCTTTAGAAGTTGAATGGCTTCATAGATCTCTTTATTTGTACCTATGATGTTAAGATCATCAACATAAACAGCTATGATCACATATCCGGATGTTGTTTTCTTAATGAAAACACAAGGGCAAGTAAGGTTATTTGTATACCCTTTGCTTATCAAGTAATCACTTAATCGGTTATACCACATACGTCCCGATTGTTTTAACCCATATAAAGATCTTTGTAATTTAATCGAATACATTTCTTTGGGTTTTGCATTTGATGCTTCTGGTACCTTAAATCCTTCAGGTATCTTCATATATATATCACTATCAAGTGATCCATATAGGTAAGCAGTCACAACATCCATGAGATGCATTTCTAAATTTTTAGAAACTGCCAGACTGATTAAGTACCTAAAAGTAATTGCATCCATAACAGGGGAATTGTTATAATAATAATAATAATATAGATATGGATAGTCAATTTTGGTGTATACATATAGTCAATTTTGGTACACAAAGTATGTATTTTTATATTGAGATTTTAGGCTATAAATACTCATGAATGCAAGCATTAAACTTGCACCATTTCTCACACTTACAAAGTGTTTCTTTCTTTCTCTCCATTATCATCTTTGTTCTTACACTTCATTATTAGTATTCTAAATCAAGAATCAAATCACTAAAGGTAGTTATAAGCCTACTGAATTATAACATCAAGAATCAAACCACTAAAGGTAGTTATAAGCCTACTGAATTATAACATCAAGAATCAAACCACTAAAGGTAGTTATAAGCCTACTGAATTATAACACGTTATCAGCACGATAATCTTAATACTAAATATGGTTGGCTCTGCCACCAAAATGATATATGGTCGGTTATACCACCAAAATGATATATGGTCGGTTATACCACCAAAATGATATATGGTCGGTTATACCACCAAAATGATATATGGTCGGTTATACCACCAGAATGATATAGGTCGGTTATACCACCTGAAAAAATATATGGTCGACACTGTCGCCAAATTTTCATTTATGTTTACTAATATTTATATTTTTGTTATATAACATTTATTTATGATTGCTTACACATGGTCGACACTGTCACCTACTTATCATTTATGTTATATTAAATTTATGTTTAATGTTTATATACTTATGAATATAAATTGACTCTAATTTATCATGATGTTTGTTTTAATTTTTGATAATAGAAAATGTCGAATCTGGAAAAGCTTAAATTTACTCCTTTAGAATCAACTGGAAACAACTACATGCCATGGGTTATAAAAGTAAAAATGCATTTTAAATCAATGGGCATTCTTGAAACCATAAATGAAAACAACACTTGTTCTGAAAAAGAACAAGCTACGGCATGTTGCTTTATTCATCAACATATTGATGAATGCTTACAAAATAATTATGTGACTGTAGAAGATCCCCATGTTTTATGGGAAGGTCTCAAAAGCAGATTCAATAATCAAAGAGAAATTTTACTTCCAGCTGCAATGGAACAATGGAGAACATTAAGGTTCCAAGACTTTAAGAAAGTAAATGAATACAGCTCAGCTCTGTATAATACATGTTCACAACTTAAATTCTGTGGACATGAAATTAGTGATGCAGACATGATGGAGAAAACTTTCTCCACAATGAATGCTGCAAACATCACAGTGCAAAGAAATTTGAGAATGCTAAAGTTCAAAACATATCCTGAACTTAATTCATATCTCTTAGTTGCAGAGCAAAATGATGAGCTATTAATGAAAAATCAGCAATCCCGTCCTACTGGTACACTTACAATCCCTGAAGCAAATACTGCAAATAATTATAAACAGGGACAAGGACGCGGGCAAGGTCGTGGTTATAATAACCATCACCATCATCATGCCAAAAGCCATAACTATGGTAGAAACCATCCTTATGGTAATGGTAATGGGCGTGGACGTGGTCGTGGTCGTGGCCGTGGTGGTCAAAGAAATAGTAATCCACGAAAATATAAATATCAACCACAAAACAAGCCCATTAAACAAGATGTTGAAGAAAATTCTTCTAAAAATTCTGAAGAATCTTGCTACAGATGTGGTAGAATGGGCCACTGGACTAATACTTGCCGAACATCTAAACATCTTGTTAAGATGTATCAGGATTCGCTGAAAGGTAAAGAAAAGGAAGTAAATTTTGTGGATAATATTGATCCAACAGTCACTGAGAAACCATCTGATTTATATGAAGATTTCTTGAATGTTTAAGTTGTGTGTCTTTTGAAAAATAAACGATTTAATATCGTCTGTCTTTGTCATTATGTTTGCTAAATGTTTCAGTACTATCTATTTGCGTTTAAAATATTGTGTAATATTAATGTACTCACTATTTATTTCTTATATATGAAGTTCAATATGAATTTTGCTGGAATACAACATCAATCAAGTGGTGGAGATCTCTGTATAGCAGACAGTGGAACTACACACACTATACTTAAATCCGAGAAATATTTTATTGATCTAAAACCAACGGAAGGAACTATACATACAATATCAGGACCTGCTAACTTGATAAAAGGGATAGGAAAGGCAAATTTCATACTACCAAATGGTACAAAATTTTTAATAAATGATGCCTTATTTTCTCCCAAGTCAAGCAGAAATTTATTGAGTTTCTCCGACATATACCTTAACGGGTATGATTATCAGTCAGTGACAACAGAAAATGAGAAATATTTAAGTATCACTGACAAGAGTCATGTGGTTGAAAAACTGCCAAGACTTAGTTCTGGATTACATTATACACATATAAATGTACCAGAAATACATATGGTAGTTAACGAAAAATATATTGATCCTGGTGTATTCAGTTTATGGCATAACAGATTAGGCCATCCAGGATCAACAATGATGAAAAGGATTATTGAATGTACTCATGGACATCCACTAAAGGATAGAAAAATCCATCATGATACAATGGTTCCATGTACATCTTGCTCTCTTGGAAAATTAATAACTAGACCCTCACCACTTAAGGTTGAGAAAGAATCACCAATGTTTCTTGAAAGAATTCAAGGTGATATATGTGGACCAATTCATCCACCATGTGGACCATTTAGATATTTCATGGTTCTAATAGACGCATCTAGCAGATGGTCTCATGTTTGTCTGTTATCAAGCCGTAATGTGGCATTTGCAAAATTTCTTGCCCAAATTATTAAATTGAGAGCTCATTTTCCTGATTACACCATTAAAAGGGTGAGACTTGATAATGCTGGTGAATTTACATCTCAAGCATTTAATGACTATTGCATGTCTATAGGAATTGTTGTTGAACATTCTGTTGCTCATGTGCATACACAAAATGGTTTAGCCGAGTCATTGATTAAACGTTTACAGTTAATCGCTAGACCATTGATAATGAGAACAAAACTCCCTGTATCTATATGGGGTCATGCAATTTTACATGCTGCTGCATTGATTCGCATCAGACCAAGTGCAAGTCATAAATATTCCCCCCTACAACTTGCTTTTGGTCAAGAGCCAAATATTTCCCATCTTAGAACATTTGGTTGTGCAGTGTATGTTCCAATTGCGACACCACAACGTACAAAAATGGGTCCTCAAAGGAGGTTGGGAATATATGTTGGATATGAAACATCTTCAATATTAAGGTATATTGAACCTATGACAGGTGACGTTTTTACAGCACGTTTTGCTGATTGTCATTTTAATGAAACATTGTTCCCTAGATTAGGGGGAGAAATGAAAAATAAAGAAAATGATGTTTCATGGTGTGAACCTCAATTAAAGTATCTTGATCCTCGCACAAAAGAATGCGAGACAGAAGTTCAAAAGATAATGCATATACAAGAACTTGCAAATCAATTGCCTGATGCATTTACAGATACAAAAACGGTGACAAAATCATATATACCAGCAGTAAATACTCCAGCTCGAATTGAAATTCCAAAAGCTGGCAATAACGTCACTCATGAATCTTTGCCACGTCAGAAACGTGGAAGACCAATCGGTTCAAAGGATAAAAATCCTCGAAAAAGAAAATCAGCTGATAATGAAGTAAAAGAAAGTGTTCAAGAAGAACCACAAATCAGTACTCCTACTGCAGAGGAGATTGATGATGTCAATACAGAAATTGCAATCAATTATGCATATTCAAAAATATTATGGAACCGAAATGAAATGAAAAATCTTGATGAGAAATTTTCATTTAATGTTGCATATGACATCATGAATAATGATGATGATCCAGAACCAACATCTATGGTTGAATGTCAAAATAGACATGATTGGGCTCAATGGAAAGAAGCAATACGAGCTGAATTAGAATCACTCAATAAAAGAAAAGTTTTCGGATCCATCATTCTCACTCCTAAAGATGTGAAACCTGTAGGATACAGATGGATTTTTGTCCGAAAAAGAAATGAGAAAAATGAAGTTACAAGGTATAAAGCTAGACTTGTAGCTCAAGGTTTTTCTCAAAGACCGGGAATTGATTATGAAGAAACTTATTCTCCTGTTATGGATGCAATTACTTTTAGGTACTTAATCAGTCTGGCAGTTTCTAAAAATTTAGAAATGCATCTCATGGATGTTGTGACTGCTTATCTATATGGATCACTTGATAGTGATATATATATGAAGATACCTGAAGGATTTAAGGTACCAGAAGCATCAAATGCAAAACCCAAAGAAATGTATTCGATTAAATTACAAAGATCTTTATATGGGTTAAAACAATCGGGACGTATGTGGTATAACCGATTAAGTGATTACTTGATAAGCAAAGGGTATACAAATAATCTTACTTGCCCTTGTGTTTTCATTAAGAAAACAACATCCGATTAAGTGATTACTTGATAAGCAAAGGGTATACAAATAATCTTACTTGCCCTTGTGTTTTCATTAAGAAAACAACATCCGGATATGTGATCATAGCTGTTTATGTTGATGATCTTAACATCATAGGTACAAATAAAGAGATCCATGAAGCCATTCAACTTCTAAAGAAAGAATTTGAAATGAAAGATCTCGGAAAAACCAAGTATTGCCTTGGTTTACAAATTGAGCATATGCCTAATGGTTTACTTGTACATCAAACAACATATACTGAAAAGATTTTGAAACGTTTCAATATGGACAAGGCAAAACCATTAAGTACTCCTATGGTTGTTAGATCACTCAATGTTGAAGCTGATCCATTTCGTCCATGTGAAGATCAAGAAGACATTCTTGGACCAGAAGTACCATATCTTAGTGCAATTGGAGCTCTTATGTATCTTACAAATTGTACAAGACCTGACATTTCTTTTGCAGTTAATTTGTTGGCAAGATTCAGCTCTGCTCCTACCAAAAGACACTGGAATGGGATCAAACACATATTTCGATACCTTCGAGGAACTACTGATTTAGGATTATTTTATTCTAACGAATCAAAACAAGATTTGGTTGGTTATGCAGATGCAGGTTATTTATCTGATCCACATAAAGCTAAATCTCAAACTGGATATGTATTCCTAAATGGAGGTACTGCAATATCATGGCGTTCTCAAAAACAAACACTTGTTGCTACATCGTCAAATCATGCCGAAGTGATTGCATTACATGAAGCTACTCGAGAATGTTTTTGGTTGAGATCAATGACACAACTCATTACTGATTCTTGTGGACTAGAACGCGATAAAAGTCCAACAACTATCTATGAAGATAATGCAGCTTGCATAGCACAGATGAAAGAAGGGTATATCAAAAGTGACCGAACAAAACACATACCACCTAGATTCTTCTCATACACTCAAAATCTCATTAAGGACAACCAGATTGAAATGAGATATGTGCAATCTAGCAAAAACTCTGCTGATCTTTTCACGAAAGCACTTCCAACTGCTATTTTCAGAACACACGTTCATAACATTGGCATGAGACATGTTCAAAAGATGTAACAGCTGAAGCGATGTCTACTTGAGGGGGAGTCAACTCCATGCTGCACTCTTTTTCCCTTAGCTAAAGTTTTTTCCCACTGGGTTTTCTTTAGCAAGGTTTTTAACGAGGCAGTAATTTATAGTTGATCTTCAACAAAATAAAATTGCTATCCAAGGGGGAGTGTTATAATAATAATAATAATATAGATATGGATAGTCAATTTTGGTGTATACATATAGTCAATTTTGGTACACAAAGTATGTATTTTTATATTGAGATTTTAGGCTATAAATACTCATGAATGCAAGCATTAAACTTGCACCATTTCTCACACTTACAAAGTGTTTCTTTCTTTCTCTCCATTATCATCTTTGTTCTTACACTTCATTATTAGTATTCTAAATCAAGAATCAAATCACTAAAGGTAGTTATAAGCCTACTGAATTATAACATCAAGAATCAAACCACTAAAGGTAGTTATAAGCCTACTGAATTATAACATCAAGAATCAAACCACTAAAGGTAGTTATAAGCCTACTGAATTATAACAGGAATAAGTTTCTTCATAATCAATTCCCGGTCTTTGAGAAAAACCTTGAGCTACAAGTCTAGCTTTATACCTTGTAACTTCATTTTTCTCATTTCTTTTTCGGACAAAAATCCATCTGTATCCTACAGGTTTCACATCTTTAGGAGTGAGAATGATGGATCCGAAAACTTTTCTTTTATTGAGTGATTCTAATTCAGCTCGTATTGCTTCTTTCCATTGAGCCCAATCATGTCTATTTTGACATTCAACCATAGATGTTGGTTCTGGATCATCATCATTATTCATGATGTCATATGCAACATTAAATGAAAATTTCTCATCAAGATTTTTCATTTCATTTCGGTTCCATAATATTTTTGAATATGCATAATTGATTGCAATTTCTGTATTGACATCATCAATCTCCTCTGCAGTAGGAGTACTGATTTGTGGTTCTTCTTGAACACATTCTTTTACTTCATTATCAGCTGATTTTCTTTTTCGAGGATTTTTATCCTTTGAACCAATTGGTCTTCCACGTTTCTGACGTGGCAAAGATTCATGAGTGACGTTATTGCCAGCTTTTGGAATTTCAATTCGAGCTGGAGTATTTACTGCTGGTATATATGATTTTGTCACCGTTTTTGTATCTGTAAATGCATCAGGCAATTGATTTGCAAGTTCTTGTATATGCATTATCTTTTGAACTTCTGTCTCGCATTCTTTTGTGCGAGGATCAAGATACTTTAATTGAGGTTCACACCATGAAACATCATTTTCTTTATTTTTCATTTCTCCCCCTAATCTAGGGAACAATGTTTCATTAAAATGACAATCAGCAAAACGTGCTGTAAAAACGTCACCTGTCATAGGTTCAATATACCTTAATATTGAAGATGTTTCATATCCAACATATATTCCCAACCTCCTTTGAGGACCCATTTTTGTACGTTGTGGTGTCGCAATTGGAACATACACTGCACAACCAAATGTTCTAAGATGGGAAATATTTTGCTCTTGACCAAAAGCAAGTTGTAGGGGGGAATATTTATGACTTGCACTTGGTCTGATGCGAATCAATGCAGCAGCATGTAAAATTGCATGACCCCATATAGATACAGGGAGTTTTGTTCTCATTATCAATGGTCTAGCGATTAACTGTAAACGTTTAATCAATGACTCGGCTAAACCATTTTGTGTATGCACATGAGCAACAGAATGTTCAACAACAATTCCTATAGACATGCAATAGTTATTAAATGCTTGAGATGTAAATTCACCAGCATTATCAAGTCTCACCCTTTTAATGGTGTAATCAGGAAAATGAGCTCTCAATTTAATAATTTGGGCAAGAAATTTTGCAAATGCCACATTACGGCTTGATAACAGACAAACATGAGACCATCTGCTAGATGCGTCTATTAGAACCATGAAATATCTAAATGGTCCACATGGTGGATGAATTAGTCCACATATATCACCTTGAATTCTTTCAAGAAACATTGGTGATTCTTTCTCAACCTTAAGTGGTGAGGGTCTAGTTATCAATTTTCCAAGAGAGCAAGATGTGCATGGAACCATTGTATCATGATGGATTTTTCTATCCTTTAGTGGATGTCCATGAGTACATTCAATAATCCTTTTCATCATTGTTGATCCTGGATGGCCTAATCTGTTATGCCATAAACTGAATACACCAGGATCAATATATTTTTCGTTAACTACCATATGTATTTCTGGTACATTTATATGTGTATAATGTAATCCAGAACTAAGTCTTGGCAGTTTTTCAACCACATGACTCTTGTCAGTGATACTTAAATATTTCTCATTTTCTGTTGTCACTGACTGATAATCATACCCGTTAAGGTATATGTCGGAGAAACTCAATAAATTTCTGCTTGACTTGGGAGAAAATAAGGCATCATTTATTAAAAATTTTGTACCATTTGGTAGTATGAAATTTGCCTTTCCTATCCCTTTTATCAAGTTAGCAGGTCCTGATATTGTATGTATAGTTCCTTCCGTTGGTTTTAGATCAATAAAATATTTCTCGGATTTAAGTATAGTGTGTGTAGTTCCACTGTCTGCTATACAGAGATCTCCACCACTTGATTGATGTTGTATTCCAGCAAAATTCATATTGAACTTCATATATAAGAAATAAATAGTGAGTACATTAATATTACACAATATTTTAAACGCAAATAGATAGTACTGAAACATTTAGCAAACATAATGACAAAGACAGACGATATTAAATCGTTTATTTTTCGAAAGACACACAACTTAAACATTCAAGAAATCTTCATATAAATCAGATGGTTTCTCAGTGACTGTTGGATCGACGTTATCCACAAAGTTTACTTCCTTTTCTTTATCTTTCAGCGAATCCTGATACATCTTAACAAGATGTTTAGATGTTCGGCAAGTATTAGCCCAGTGGCCCATTCTACCACATCTGTAGCAAGATTCTTCAGAATTTTTAGAAGAATTTTCTTCAACATCTTGTTTAGTGGGCTTGTTTTGTGGTTGATATTTATATTTTCGTGGATTATTATTTCTTTGACCACCACGGCAACGACCACGACCACGTCCTCGCCCATTACCATTACCATAAGGATGGTTTCTACCATAGTTATGGCTTTTGGCATGATGATGGTGATGGTTATTATAACCACGACCTTGCCCGCGTCCTTGTCCCTGTTTATAATTATTTGCAGTATTTGCTTCAGGGATTGCAAGTGTACCAGTAGGACGAGATTGCAGATTTTTCATTAATAGCTCATCATTTTGCTCTGCAACTAAGAGATATGAATTAAGTTCAGGATATGTTTTGAACTTTAGCATTCTCAAATTTCTTTGCACTGTGATGTTTGCAGCATTCATTGTGGAGAAAGTTTTCTCCATCATGTCTGCATCACTTATTTCATGTCCACGGAATTTAAGTTGTGAACATGTATTATACAGAGCTGAGCTATATTCATTTACTTTCTTAAAGTCTCGGAACCTTAATGTTCTCCATTGTTCCATAGCAGCTGGAAGTAAAATTTCTCTTTGATTATTGAATCTGCTTTTGAGACCTTCCCATAAAACATGGGGATCTTCTACAGTCACATAATTATTTTGTAAGCATTCATCAATATGTTGATGAATAAAGCAACATGCCGTTGCTTGTTCTTTTTCAGAACAAGTGTTGTTTTCATTTATGGCTTCAAGAATACCCATTGATTTAAGATGCATTTTTACTTTTATAACACATGGCATGTAGTTGTTTCCAGTTGATTCTAAAGGAGTAAATTTAAGCTTTTTCAGATTCGACATTTTCTATTAAAACAAACAACATGATAAATTATAGTCACTTTATATTCATAAGTATATAAAAATTAAACATAAATTTAATATAACATAAATGATAAGTAGGTGACAGTGTCGACCATATGTAAGCAATCATTAATAAATGTTATATAACATAAATATAAATATTAGTAAACATAAATGATAATTAGGCGACAGTGTCGGCCATATAAATGTTAGATAATAGAAATATAAATGTTAGTAACATAAATGATAATTAGGCGACAGTGTCGGCCATATAAATGTTAGATAATTGAAATATAAATGTTAGTAACATAAATGATAATTAGGCGACAGTGTCGGCCATATAAATGTTAGATAATTGAAATATAAATGTTAGTAACATAAATGATAATTAGAAGACAGTGTCGACCATATATTATTCAGGTGGTATAACCGACCATATATCATTTAGGTGGCAGAGCCAACCATAATTAGTATTAAGATTATCGTGCTGATAACGTGTTATAATTCAGTAGGCTTATAACTACCTTTAGTGGTTTGATTCTTGATGTTATAATTCAGTAGGCTTATAACTACCTTTAGTGATTTGATTCTTGATTTAGAATACTAATAATGAAGTGTAAGAACAAAGATGATAATGGAGAGAAAGAAAGAAACACTTTGTAAGTGTGAGAAATGGTGCAAGTTTAATGCTTGCATTCATGGCTATTTATAGCAAAAATATTACAAGTTTAGGTAATACAATAATATTACTTTTGTGTATCAATAATTGACTATCCATTTATATATATATATATATTTATATATTATAACAGTATTACAATAGTTACACTCGCATTTGTGAGATGAACAATCCAGTCGGTGTCAAACAACATCACAAATGTATCTAACGAGGGAGGGGGGGGGGGGGGGCCCGTTTCACCGACGGCATTTTAGTAATTTAAGATGGTGCTTACAAACAAAAAGTAATAAATTACAAAAATACCCCTGTGTATAAACATTGTGAACGTTACAGTCCACAGGGGCATTATAGTAATTAAACATGGCGCACAATTGAATTTAGTATAGTAGTAAAAAGAACCCGAATATGTATTAATGAATTTGAAACTAACAAATAATCATGTGGGTACGTATATGATTAATTATATTTCTACAAACTACAATGCTATATAAGTGTGTAAGTAGCATGACCTTTTATTCATTGGGTTTCAAGAGACTAATAAACATGTTCACTCCAATCCATAGGTATCATCAGCTTCTGCAAAACCATTCATTAGTCGAGGATTATGTTAGATAAACGTGCACAATAATCGACCATGTATCAATTGTAAAAGGAAAATGCAAACCAGAGCTCTTAGGACTAAAATTAAACATGCATCTAAGTTAGTAATAAGCTCATAACAAACTCTTTTGATCCTCGAAGACATAATAAATTATGCATGTACAATTTCTTATTGAAAGCCATAAGGGCTTCATTAGCATAACTTACAATTGCAAAGAAAAACAAGCTATGGCTTAAAATAAAAGTGTTATGTCTACAAATAATACTATTTCTTTTAACATTATCACACGATTGATGGTTTCAAACAACAAAAAGCCAAGCTAACTAGTTCTAAAAGTCAATACCTCCGCAAACAAAATTACAAGCAAGTTTAGCTTTTTGTGCAATAGTCATTATCGACCGATAATAATAATGTTGGTTCTGTGTATTAGTGTATGCTATATTGTTTATTATTGTTATTGTTATTATTATTATTATTAATATTAATATTAATTATAATTATAATTATTATTAAATTAACAATGGTATATAAGATTTTTGATAAAGGTCAAACACTCAAACAATAACTAAGTGTGCGAATCAGATTTACTTGGGAAGGAACGAGCAAGAATATAAAAAATAATTTCGATGTGTGCAAAAAGTATTGGATACACAATCTTTAGCTTTTAAGTGGTCAAAAATGGGCTGTGAAAAGATATGTTTTCCTCATGGGTGGGACCCCCAACTTTGTTCAGAATCAACCTTCCCCCTACCTATATGTTTCTACATGCATGTAATAAAATAAAGAAAGGGTCCATCAATCAATCTTTACTTGACATAAACCTCCAAATTTTTGGGGTGTTTTTCCAGCTACTTGACAAGAAATAAAGCTTAACCCCTTCCCCTTTACATCACTCAAATACAACATTTTCTTTGAAAAAGCAAAAAAATAACACAAGACTTCACAATTGCTGTTTGTTAACATTCATTCATTGGCAATTATTGATGTTGTTTGTTTTGATTGTTGGAATGAAAGATAAGGACAATTTGTGTATAAAGTTGTTGGGGCAAGATACTTAACAAGGATTGTAGATATTTGTATTTAAGGATTTTTTACTGGGGTGACAAAATGGGCAGGTCATTTACGGGTCAAAGTTTGCAGCAGCATGGGTCATCTTTAGTGCAGGTCAAAACGGGACAGGTTAACTGACCTGCATATTATCTTTTTCTTTGGTTAAATTTTGTACCGTAACAAAGTAGATGTGTTAATATGATCATAAAGGCTACATAACTATATTATCGAATATACCAATCTAATATGTTCAATAACATAATTTAGAAGTTATATGAAGTACATTTTGAGGGACTATCAATCCATTTGACCCCATTTCCATTTAGCTTATCCATGTGACTCAACAAACATAAATTACCACATACCAACTAATGTAAGGTCAAAATTGTTACACTTTACCCTTCATCAATCCAAGAATAAGTTCATAACTCAATTTCCGAGAGCATTATTATGTAGTTATATGTATCCACCTATGCATTTTTATCTTATTTCCAAAAAATTTACAGTATACTTCAGATACTTGTCATTCAACAATATACACAAGGGAGCAAAATGAGGATCTGATTATTGCACAATGCATGTGAAATGCAAGTAGAAACGAAAGGTATAGAAGATCAGTAAGCCAAAAAAGATGCGTACTTGAGTATTTTATTACGAGGATGAAAAGAACGCTAGTCATGGAGCCAATCGTTTGATTTTCCATGTGCTTGTGTCATTTTGTTCTTGAGGAAAATAACATAACCTGAAACCAAAAGAACAATACTCACATTATAAAATATTGATGATATATCGATGATTCTAGAATCATTTCGACCCTAGCGTCAATGTGTCATCACCCTTCACTATTTATAGCCACAGGTTTGCTTGTAGATATTTGCTAGAGGGTTTGATAGGGACCAAATCACACGAAAACTGAGATGAGGATTGCGGCTGAGCATGGTTACAAAACAGCACCGAGCCCAAAGCCTTAGGCTTAGGATTTTTATTCTTGCCATCTACTGTATTATATTTAACCATATAAACCCTAATAAAGATCATAGAATGGCTAATTTCTGAAGTAATATGTGAAAAATGGAAATATACGCCTTAAACTTTATTTAGTCCATATTGAGGATAAGATGAGCATTGGTATTCACATAAATATCTTCTCTATCATCTAGATTAGATATGTTTAATTCTTGTGTCATGAAGAAATGTATTTTACTAGAATATATACGTTTATTTTAATATTCTTTGTTATCTCATAGAGGTAGACTTGACATTAGTTGGAACTCTGGCTCTTGAAGCCTTTGTAATTCTCCTCTAGGTCGTTGCTAGTGGTTTTTCTTTTATATAATTTCGCAGTTCAAAAAAAAAAAAAATTAATTAAAAAAAAAAAAAAAAAATATCGTTATCATATAGCATTTGTTAAGGTCATGATATTATTGGCACTTTAGCGGTCTTCGCACATTCTCTTAGCCAAAAGACTAATATTGCATGAGCTCTTAGCATGATTGTAAAAGTCACCAGTCGGGAGTAGTCTGCCGGGACCATATAGGGACTAGTAGACGTTGATCAACTTTGACTTTGATCAATTTTAATCGATTTTGACCAACTTTGACTTTGCGTTGGGAGGGTCCAACCCACAACATACTAATAGGATCTCATGGAAGAATAAAAATAATCAAATGTGGCTGGGCTATGGAGGTTGGTTCAACTAGTTTAAAACCTTTTAACTACACACCCTACATCCTTCTCCACTTCCTTCTGCGCTAACTTCAACATGCAAGTGATTTTAATAAACTTTCCGGGCTTATGACCGACTTTTGACCGCCATTGACCTTCGTTGACCGACTTATTAGAGCGACTTTGGTCTAGTTGGGTCGGGGTACTTACATTTCCCAACTACTCTGGCGACTAGTTGGCCGACTAGTCCGATTTTTACAACCATGACTCTTAGATGAAATTTTGCAAGAAATATAATTAAGAAGATTACCGATCATGCAATCGTGATGTCTGTCCTTGCCAGAACTCAAAAAAATTAGGTTTAAGTCTGTAACCACCCCAATGTTTCGGCTTCGGGATCAGAGCTCTGAGAAAGAAAAATAACACTTTTTACCAATAAAACACTAGCAACGAGACTTAAAATACTTTTAATTGAGATATATATGGATCACTGACCCATCGGAAAACTTTGTTTCCAAATCTTTATATTCCTGCTGAAGAAAATCACGTCCCGGAAGTACAGAGCTCTAACAAAAACGAAGAATGTAAAGACAATAATAAAAAGTTACGGGAAAAAAATAATGCAGGAACGTATAATTAAAAGATGAAAACCTGTTGACTGGCTATTGCACCAATCTGACTTCCTCTAGGGCGACTATGGAAATAACTCTCGGACTCTTCTTCGGAAACCTTCTCGACAGAACCTTCTATACGCACCTGCCAATCAAAGATTGTGACCCGTAAATGGTTTATCATTTATGGTAGAGGTGGCAAGATGGGCATTGGGCGGGTCAGGTTTTGAGATGATAAGTGTATTTTTTGTATGAATCACAACATGTCGGGTCAGGTTAGCTAGCAATTATATCAGCAATAAGTTAACTATGATTATAGATAAAAGAAAATTACAATAGTAATCTAAATTTTCAATAACATGATTAAGAAGATTGTATGCACAAGTTTTAAACTTTAGAAGATTTTCAACCCATTCAACCCATTTGACATGTTCCCCTTCGAGGCAAATTAATTAAATCTGAGCACTTGAAGATAAACAACAACCAAAATAAACAAAGTTATAAGTAAGATGTAATTAGCCACCTACGATAAATGCAAAACCAGAAAGATATAGGTTTACCTGGCGGTTCAACCCATTCCAATAAAATAGAAGTGATGCATTGGCATTCTCGGATAAATCCTTAGCTTTTCGGCTTCCATAATTTGTGTACCTGATTATGAATTACAGTGGATATAATTAAACCTGGAAACTAATTGTCACCTGTTGTACTTATTTTAATCCTTGTATTATAATACAGAAATCACTAACCAGACAAAACCGTCTTTGTCAAATCCTTTCAGCAAAACCATTCGTGATGATCTGCATCAGACACAACAACAATCTTGATTGTTGGACCAATCTTGACATAAAGTAATAGTTAGAGGTTTATTTTGTGAAATTATATCTCAAATGGATTTGAGGAGGTGGAACGTGTGAACGGATAACAAGTGGGCTAGCCGTCATTGTTTTCAATTTTGCTTCTTCCTTGACTTTTCTAATTTATTCTAGACTTGACTATTCTAGATTATTCTAAACTTGATTATCCTAGATTATTCTAGACTTGCTTAAAGGACAAGGTTAATCAACTATAAATAGGGATAGTTGCTTTATGTAATAATATGAATGTAATAAGAGTTTTTCTATAATTGTAGAAGGATTTCCAATAATTTCTTGTTCTTAAATTTTACTATTCTGTCTTATAATCTGGTACCAAATTTCTTCAATTGGTATCAGAGCTAAGTTACAAAAGGGATCGTGTTGTTGATCAAAAGGACTAGATCAATCACCAGATTCTAAGACAGAAAAATACGAGCGTCTATCGAAGACCAGATTCATGGGGGATATTATCAATACCTCGGATGCAATCAAGGATACCAGCCATCTTACGTTCCAGTGCCCTATCCTAACTGCGACCAATTATCCCATCTGGTCGCTTAGGATCAAAGCGATTTTTAAGGCACATGGAATCTGGGAATCAATTGAACCTGGAACTGATGTCGATCAGAAAAAGGATAATGCTGCAATCGCTTATCTGTATCAGTCTTTACCTGAAGACTTGATTCTTCAAGTTGCAGGTTGCACCCATGCAAAGCAAATCTGGGATGCAATCAAGACCCGTCACCTTGGAGTTGAACGAGTGATGGAGGCTAGGCTTCAAACTCTTAAAGCTGAATTTGAAGCAGCACGGATGAAAGATAGCGAAAAAATTGATGATTTTGCAGCAAAACTTTCTGGAATTGCCTCAAAATCAGCTGCACTTGGAACCGTCATTGAGGAAACCACGTTGTTGAGAAAAATATTAACTGCCATACCAGAAAAATTCTTAAATATTGCAGCCACTATCGACCAACTGGTTGATCTCAAAACGGTGAAATTTCAGGAAGTTGTGGGTAGGCTAAAAGCTTACGAAGAACGAACCAGTCTAAAGACTACAAATAACAGCCATGACCAACTTCGCCATGACCAACTTCTGTTGTCCTATGAAGGATGGGACTCAAGAAAGAAAAGGGAAAACAGCTTTGGTCGAGGTCGAGGTCGAGGGAATGGCCAAGACACCCAGGGTAGGGGCCGAGGTCGTGGACAGTTTGGTGGTCGAGGAAGGGGTTCAGGCCGCGGACAAAACTTTTTTGCTGGTAGACAAACAACTGAAAACTTAACTAAAGATCGATCCAAGCTGCAGTGTTTTCGATGTGATGCATTTGGACACTTCTCATCGGATTGTCCAACACGAAAGAAAAGAGAACAAGCAAATTTGACTCAAGCTAGATCAACCGAACTACCAGTGGTTAATGATGATAGACCTGCACTATTGATATCCGTAGCCAATCAAAGAAGCGAGAAGGAAGTAATTCATCTAAGTGAAATGAAGGTTTTTCCAGCAAAGTATGAGTCACATGATGGTGGAGAAAACATGTGGTACTTAGATACTGGAGCAACAAACCACATGACAGGAAACAAAAGGACTGTTTTCAAAACTTGATACGGATATTGGTGGTACAGTGAGATTTGGGGATAGCTCGTGTGTAGATATAGAAGGAAGAGGATCTATTTTTTTAACATGTAAGAATGGTGAACAACGTTTGTTGACCGACATACTTTATATCCCATACTTAAAGACTAACATATTTAGTCTTGGGCAAGCTGAAGAAGGGGGTTGTGTAATCTTGATCAAACATGGTTTCTTATATATGTTCGAGGTAGATGGATCGCTGCTAATGAAGGTTCAAAGGTCTCCTAATCGGCTGTATAAAATTAATCTCGAGGTTGGGACACCAATCTGTCTACATGCCAAGATTGATGATCCAGCATGGTTGTGGCATGTCCGTCTCGGTCATGTGAACTTTGATACAATAAAGCGGCTAGGGACCAACAATCTAGTTGATGGAGTGCCGGTTATTGATCACCCTACACAGATGTGCGAAGCATGTTTAGCAGGGAAACATTCACGACAAAGTTTTCCTGTTCAAACAACTTTTAGAGCCCAAAATTCACTGGAACAGGTTTTTGCAGATCTGTGCGGACCCATATCCCCTGCCTCCCAAGCTGGAAACAAGTATATTCTGCTGATTGTTGATGATCACAGCAGGTTTATGTGGTCTTTCATGTTAAAAACAAAAGGAGAGGCGTTTGAGCAATTCAAGAAATTCAAGGCGATTGCTGAAAATCAATATGGAAGGAAAATAAAGGTCCTTAGAACTGATCGGGGAGGAGAATTTACATCCAACGAGTTCAATCAGTATTGTGATTATGCTGGAATCACAAGACAATTGACTGCACCTTACACACCACAACAGAATGGTATCGTTGAAAGGCGAAATCGAACAGTGATGAGCACAACAAGGAGTATTCTTAAAGCAAAGGATATGCCACAAAGTTTATGGGCTGAAGCAGTACGTCACTCGGTTTATGTTCTAAACAGGTTGCCCACAAAGATTCTGAAAAATCAAACACCATATAAGGTTTTAAAAGGAAGAAGACCAAATCTTGATCATTTACGTGTGTTTGGATGTGTTGGATATGTGAAAGTACCTTCAGATCAAGTAAAAAAACTTGATGACAGAAGTATTCCTATGGTTTATTTAGGAACTGAACCAGGAACTAAGGCACATCGTATGTATGATCCCGAGAAGATGAAAATCGTAATCAGTCGAGATGTGGAATTTGATGAAGCACGCAAATGGGATTGGCATTCCGGAGTAGAATACAATCAAGAACCTAATCACAAAGGAGAATTCGTGATACATATAAACCCCGGTAAAGTTGTCTCAGCTGATCAAAATTCCGAAAATGGGCCTACTGAACCAGGCAGCCCAAGTAGCTCATATAGCCCACAAAGCAGCAACTCCTCAAGTCAAGGAAGATCGACCAATGAGGAAAGCATAACCCATTCTGATGTTAGCAGTCGTGAAACAACAGTAAAACAGAGAGGACCTATGATGTCTCGTCTCCCGACAGATACAGTCAATGAGTCAGATCCATCTATGGCAGAAGAGGAGACATATGATGATACACCACCACGAGGTTGGAAAAATCAAAGTGATATATATGATCTTCTTCTTACCGAAGGAGAACCAACAAATTTCAAGGAAGCTACAAGACATAAAGAATGGAAGCAAGCTATGGAAGGTGAAATAGCTTCCATTGAAAGGAATAATACTTGGGAGTTAATGGATCTACCCCAAGGACACCGACCTATTGGACTAAAATGGGTATACAAAATTAAAAGGGATGCAAAAGGAAATGTCACACGACATAAAGCACGGCTAGTTGCCAAAGGCTACATCCAGACACATGGTGTAGACTTTGACGAGGTATTCGCACCTGTAGCTAGACTTGAGACTGTTAGACTTATTCTAGCTTTGGCAGCCCAAAGAGGGTGGGATGTTCATCACCTAGATGTTAAAACAGCATTTCTACACGGTGACCTCAAGGAAGAAGTCTTTGTATCTCAACCAGAAGGTTTTGTGATAAAGGGGAAGGAACAAAAGGTGTACAGACTGTCAAAGGCTCTCTATGGCTTGAAGCAAGCCCCACGTGCTTGGAATACAAAATTAGATGGAGTTCTAAAGGAATATGGATTTCAAAGGTGTAAGCTTGAACAAGCTGTATACACAAAAAGAACACAAGAAGGATCACTTTTGGTAGGAATTTATGTTGATGATTTGATTGTAACGAGTAATAACCCGGAGAAAATTAAACAATTCAAAAGGCAAATGGAACATAAATTCGAGATGAGTGACCTGGGCTTACTTTCTTATTATCTCGGACTCGAAGTAATACAAGACATAGATGGAATAAAAATTCATCAATCAAGATATGCTAAAAGAATCCTAGAGGAAGCAGGAATGTGGGAGTGCAATTCCACCAAATATCCAATGGGACCAGGTCTGAAGTTGATGAAAGATGATGGCAGCAAATGTGTTGATGCAACTGAATACCGAAAAACAATTGGATGCCTTCGGTATTTAACTCACACACGGCCGGATCTTGCATACTCGGTGTGATATGCAAGTAGGTATATGCAAACTCCTAAAATTACTCATCTTCAAGCTGTTAAGCAAATTCTCAGGTACTTGAAAGGTACAGTAGACCTGGGTATTCACTATCGAAGGAATGGTAGCAATAATCTACTTGAATTTAGCGACAGCAGCTTCTCGGTGGACCCAGGTGATGGAAAGGGTACTACTGGATTAGTGTTCTACTTTGATGATGGACCAATTGCTTGGAATTCACAAAAACAACAAACGGTGGCCTTATCATCCTGCGAAGCAGAATTTATGGCTGCTACTGCAGCAGCTTGTCAAGCAATATGGTTAAGGGGACTCTTAGCTGAAATAACTGGAAGAAAAAAAGAACAAGTTGTGATCAAAGTTGATAATAAGTCAGCAATATCATTGATGAAAAATCCGGTATTTCATGGAAGAAGTAAGCATATCGACACACGGTATCATTTCATACGAGAGTGTGTTGAAAACGAGAAGATTAAAGTTGAACACATCAGTGGAGATCAACAACGGGCTGATATTCTTACAAAAGCATTGCCGAAGTTAAAGTTTGCTGAAATGAGAGAGATTCTTGGGGTTCAAAGGATTGAAGACTCAAAGAAATAAATGATAACTCAAGGTCAAGATTGGGGGGGGGGGGTGATTGTTGGACCAATCTTGACATAAAGTAATAGTTAGAGGTTTATTTTGTGAAATTATATCTCAAATGGATTTGAGGAGGTGGAACATGTGAACGGATAACAAGTGGGCTAGCCGTCATTGTTTTCAATTTTGCTTCTTCCTTGACTTTTCTAATTTATTCTAGACTTGACTATTCTAGATTATTCTAAACTTGATTATCCTAGATTATTCTAGACTTGCTTAAAGGACAAGGTTAATCAACTATAAATAGGGATAGTTGCTTTATGTAATAATATGAATGTAATAAGAGTTTTTCTATAATTGGAGAAGGATTTCCAATAAGTTCTTGTTCTTAAATTTTACTATTCTGTCTTATAATCTGGTACCAAATTTCTTCATTGATATCAGTCAAAAAGATTCCTTAAATTATATTTATGTATGCGGATTCGAATCACTAAAAATAAAGAACAATTTATCTATACTATGCACTATGGATTTTCTATTTGTTATTATCATGAAAATTGATAATTAGAAGTACTTACGGTTTGCCATCTTTGCCAGCAGTGCATAATGCCATAGCATTTGGTTCCTTCAAGCCAGCAGCCATTGCATCATCGAACCATTTCTGGAACTGTTGAAGAACAATTTGTCTCGTTTAATATAATACTAATTTAGACAATTAAGTGAGTATGCTGGTTGCAATCCCAGCATCATACATAACCATTAATTGCTAAGAAACTATAAACTTTTCACAATTTAAATAAGGACAACGCTAGATCAAGGAAACTGCTTAAGAATCTCATAAAGATTCACAGTGGGCCAAAAAGTAACCAGTAGAGGTGGCAAACTGGGTAGGTTGTGCAGCTCGTTGAATCAGTTGGGTTGACCCACAAACACATTTTTTCCTATGTTATTTTTTTGTATATAAGCTATACTGTTACTAAAACACCTCAATGCGTAAATACAACACACCAGGAAAGTTAAAAAAGCGATTCAGGTAACCTACTGAACCGTTTCATCTTTTGTTAATTGGTAATAGCAAATAGGTTTGTTGGTCATGTTACTACTGTTGCACCAACAGTAGCAAATAAACGTAAATAGATAAGGTTTTCCCTATTCAAGGTACATCGGGAAGATGAGTATTTTATGTTAAGGATCGTATAGCCCAAACACAATGTCCTGCAATATAAGCCCAAAAGTCCATCCTTTTCTAAAACCAATTGGTGATAGAGAGACTTCCCCTTAGACTTATATACATACATTTGTTTTGTCCCATGACCGATGTGGGACTTTGGTTTGCACCCTTACAAACCTCCCCTCAAACCTAAGTCCATCTAGGCCTCCCCTCCAACGATAGTCCGGATCCAACCTTTACCGCCGCCAACTCGGAACTCTCAACCTGGTGGGAGGGCAGGGAGATTTCGATACAAGGCTTCTAGGATCAACTCATCGGCCAGGGTCGCGCCACATCGCTGCGTGCGCTCAGGGGTGCGCTCATTGCGCCGTCCACCACATCGGGGCTATAGCCTAGCTCTGATACCATTTGTTAAGGATCGTATAGCCCAAACACAATGTCCTGCAATATAAGCCCAAAAGTCCATCCTTTTCTAAAACCAATTGGTGATAGAGGGACTTCCCCTTAGACTTATATACATACATTTGTTTTGTCTCATGACCGATGTGGGACTTTGGTTTGCACCCTTACATTTTACTCAGATGTACACGGCCTACATAGATTATCCTATGACTGTTTCCGACCCGTTTCTGGTCACTGCTTTTATCGATTAGAGATAAAAGAAAAATAACCCAACTAAACCTATTCATATGTAAATGGAGCAATCCTAAACATCTTAATCATTCTTCGTAAACACCCATAATTGTTTATTATTTTACGTGAGAAAAAAAAAATTATAAAACTGAAATTATCACTTTAACGAATAGCCAAACACCCCCATAATTCAAAAATAAAACCTTAGAGTAGGAAATGTAACAAGAACATTCACTTCTAACAAGTTTTGCGATCTAACCATGGCTCGTACCTGAACAAACGGGTCGGCATCCACTTCTTCCTCCTTTAGTTCAGGAGATATATAATTCTCTCTCATTGATGAAATGTCAACTTGAGGAGCCTTTCCAATTCGAACACACATAGACGTTCCAGGATATGGTGGAAGGTTAAGCTTAAACTTATCCACAATCGAAGGTGGAACAAATCTCCCGCCTAAGAAATGATGGGACCCACAAAACTTCTTGGCACCCAACTTAGGAGCAGTTAAAGAAACCTAACATATGCAGAATATACATTTAAAAACAAAATGAGAAACCGACTGATTAGATAATGGGTTATATACTTATATCTTGGTATGGGTCGAGTCGGGTTGACCCGGATTTATTCTTTGTCCATTTTCTTTTAAATGATAATAAAGCCTGTAAAGTATGAGTACAAAACTACTATAGTATTGCAACTTTCTGAATAAAGTGGTATAGGAGGATGTTTGCACAAACTTCATACTATCTTTACCTACCATTATGACCCATTTCCTTATTAGTTTAAGTAATTTAATTTGACTCGTTAGAGTTATATCATAACCCAAATTAACCGATTCATAAGTGGGTCAAAATTTTACCCTCTAGGTACATTGCGTCAAGGATTAAAACATTTCAACTTTAAAGTCGACCAATGATTTATTTAATATTTGCTCCTAAATGCACGGTTTCTATGAGAACATACCAACATATCAGGTTTGATTCCGTCACCATCGATATCTCCCTCTTCTACATGCCATCCAGACGGTATATCTATAGAGGCAATAACGGTTGGTTTTTGATTAACTTCACTATATTTTTTAAGATTTACTAGCCGCTGAATCAACTCATCAAATGGTGGCCTTGGTGTACCTGAAAGAAAATAAACGATGCAGAAAGATATTTGGTAGTGCAAAACTACGTGAGACTAAAAAAAAAAATTCATAGTCCAACTACTTGTTGTCTATTCCTGTAAATTTCTTCCTGATTAAGAACGAAGTTAACTGACATAAAAATATTATCATCTTAATTTACACACAAAGTCGTTCAGTTTATACCAAGCTAGCTTGGTGAGTCTTCTCACTTTTTCAGGACGTTACTGATCGAGTATTCGAGTTGGGTTGACCAACCTAAATGTATTTGGCCTTTTCCTGTTTCCTTATTAATACCTAACATAAAGTCACATAAACTATTACGAAACCAATGAACATTTTTGTTTACTAAGCAATATAAGAGGTCGTAGACAATTCGGATAATGGCCAAGCTTTAATCTGCTTGACCAGTTTCCTTCTAAACTATTTTGTTTTAACTAGTTCCATGCATCTTCATATGTACAGGCATGAATTAAGGTACACGAAGAAGATTTACCATGAAACGAAAAACCAAACATGGCATCAACCAAAATATTGAAGTCTTCTGATAAGTTCATAGGCAGATCATCCACCGACATGAAAGGGATACCTAATGATTCTAGCTGCAATATATTAAATAAGCATTTCAGACTAAATAGAAAAATGCACTGTCGTAGAGATGGCAAGATGGGTATATAGGGCTGAATCTCAACACCTTTTGTCCATTTTTTAATAAAGTTCTTAATTGTATCTGTTAATTAAAAAAAAAAAAAAATCTTCTTTGAACAAAGCAATTAAAGAAGTACGAAACAGAAGTACACTTCAGGTAACTTTAGTACAATTAGAGAGGTTCTCGTCATTTAGTTGACCATTTGGGATAAAA
Source organism: Rutidosis leptorrhynchoides (assembly GCF_046630445.1). NCBI lineage: Eukaryota > Viridiplantae > Streptophyta > Magnoliopsida > Asterales > Asteraceae > Rutidosis > Rutidosis leptorrhynchoides. The sequence goes on from NC_092335.1 coordinate 596,454,051, forward strand.
TATAACCCATATTAGACCCAATTCGAAATACCAGCACACATTTCTTTCATACAAGTTCAGGGTATATCTCTACCTGAGTCACCAGACCTGTATAAAGTGGCTTTGCAGTACGTTTAGGATAACAAACGAACGGTTTGTATCCAAAGTGATACAAATGACGAGCAGCTACAAGGCCGTCCCCACCATTATTTCCTGGGCCACATATTGTTAGAACACGATTATAATCCTTCACATTGTAGACCTGTCAACAAAATTCCACAAAGAGAAGATAAGCATAATGACATTAGAACGAATCTTCCTCTAAATATTTATTGTTAAAGCATCCTAAATAAGATAATCTATGTTATAAATATGTACAAGTATCAGCTTAAAAAGTTAAAACAGCACTATTATGGGATTATCATGAACCTAAAGTTAACAATACGATCAACACCAGAAAACAAAGTTATTTATATCTATCAGTCTGAACATGCAAGCTTACTTATCTCATACATATTGCTCTCTATGCTTTAATTCTTGACTTACTGTTAAAGATGGTACTTTACAGCCCATGTATCAAAATTTGGTTCAAATTTCTGATTATAATTATTCTCCAACATCTTAAAAATGTCATATTTAAATACCTTAGCTAAGAATGAAACAGGTCAAATTTGTCAAAGACCGACCAAAGTGTATTACCCAAATGCTTACAATCTCCTAGATCATTTCAGTGTTTATCAGTAAAATAGGCTATTATCTTAGCAGCATCGCATTTTTTTTACCATGTATTGTACGCTAACTATTTCTTAATTTTAAAAAGAAGACAAGCTAGGCCAGGTCAATATGACCCAACCCCAACTATCAATTGATTACCGCTACAACATTATCTTACGCTAACTATTATCTTAGCAGCATCGCATTTTTTTTTTACCATGTATTTTCTCATTTATCTTACGTAACTATTTTTTTACACCAACTTCTTATCTAATTATTCAATAATTTTTAGCCACAACATAAAATATTATAGGGATAGCTATTTTTCATTACATATTATAAGCAGTAATGATTGTTCTACAACTTATTTAGATATGAAATGAGTATATAAATGGGAATACAGATGAAGTTGTCCCTGTGCGAAATTAGTATATAGTAACTCCTTATAAATGACCTAATTATAGGCTCATCGTTGAGTATAAATAAATAGTAGCCTTACTGCACTCCGTTGGATTTCAACATTTCCTTAATTCACCATTATCTTTAAAGCTTTTTAGGTAGTTTGATGTGTCAGTTTATCTATTTTTCCATAGTTAAAGGATCTAAAGTTCCAATTTTTACAACCATTTTCCAACATACTCTCTTCATTTCAAGTCTAATCACGTAAACGGGATGAACTATTATTCATTCTTGCAGCTCAAAAAAAGGATCTTCAAATGAAAATACCGTATATGTCCAATAATTCGGGACAAACACTATTAAAGTGACATCACCATAACTCACCTCTGCAATCGCTGTAGCAACGCTTAAACCAGCCAATTCCTGCAAATACAACACGTCATCAAAACATTATAAAATGAATTACAATAGGCCACCATAAATTGACACATCCTTCAAAAGCTCATAGTAGATTTGCACCCTTTACAAAAAAACTCGACAATGTACAACAACACAAAGTAACCAATGGTCATGTACTCATGATTCGCGTCATAGTAAGCGATTGTTTGTTTATATAAACTAACATTGACTAAACAATACTAAATAACCATAATCATAATCATAATCATAATCATAATCAACAGTAATAATTAGACGTTCTCCACGAAGTAATGTATTTAAATATATATATATATATATATATATATATATATATATATATATATATATATAGTTAATTGATAATTAAATAGATCCAAATACTGATTTAATTAAGCATTAAACATGGTATAATATGTTATACCCAACACAAAATAACTACAGTAAATAAAACCTAGATAGTAAATTGACTAACCATAAGCTGATCAACACTAAATCCAAGAGGACCCATAAGAATCTCATCAACCTCAGCAGCTTGTCGTTGATTTAAATACGAAATTGTGTCACTCAATTTCATGTTGTTAGCCATTACTTGCTCTCTCGAACAACAATAACCACGAAATTTGTACCTCAAAATTGAACCGAATAAACCCTAAAATCACAATTATCAAATTGCTCATATAATAAAACAAGTATCAATATATAACAATTAAACAAAAATATATATATACAAAATGAAAGAAATAGATGAAAAGGGGATTGATTACGTGGGGAGATTTTTGAAGAGGGGAAGAAGGTGTGATTATAGTTGGAGTAGAAGTTGAAGGGAGTGAAGAAGAAAGTAAACGAGTGATGAACGAACAAGAGTGTGTCAGTATCATAGCCTTATTTCTGTTTTTGGGTAAGAATTGCACCATTTGGTTTTAGTGGAAATTGGAAATGGGCTTTGTTTGCATCATTGAGATGGTTGGTGTGAAACTAGACTTCTGGTCATGTTGGTGTTTGTTGGCAGCATGAGGTCCGCTCCTACCATATTTTTTAGGCTTTACATTTCTCATGTTGGTGCTTTAGGCTTTACACTTTACTTTTGAGTAAAAGTTTAATTATTTAATTTCTAAGGGCTTGTTTAGTTTCACCTTAATTAGTGATGTGAATACCCATGTTGGTGTGAAACTTGAAACTCTGTGTATTCAGCTTTTTTTTTCAATTGAGTTAAAAGTTAAATAGATCACTATTGATTCAGATCCTAAAGCGTCTGAATGATAGACCCACCAATCTATTTGACACATCAATTGAAATGATACTTGAGTACAAACCAAAACATCGTACTTGTACAAACCGGTTGAAGACTAGCACATGAACTATAATTTCAACACTTATAAACTCGATCGCACTTAAAATGGCGCTGAAACATCTGCTAAATCATAAAAACAAACCAGAAAAGGTTGCCCCTAAAAAATACTACTAACAGCCATCGTAAACAACATTCATACCTAGACAATGAATCATCCAACATACATTTATCGAACCAACAAGTCGTTATCACATGTCCAAGTAAAATTAAACAGAGACTAACAACTTGAGTAACCAAATGGTCAATGGCCTTGCGGTATCGAGGTGCCCCTCTGAGTTTATGGGTTCAACTCCTGGTGAGGACAAGTTCGTGTAAAAATCATATAGCATGTGTAAGTTTGCTATATAAAAAAACAACTTGAGTAAACCCGGCCATTATTAAAAAGCAAACATTTGGGAATAAAACTAACATCAAGTCTTGGTAGTGTTGGATCATCGTCCGCTTTGATAAAGACCGGATGTGCTAAGCATGTATCTGATTCATCGAAGTCAATTTAGAAAATTGGCCGTTTTTCGAATGTTAAGTTATGGGTGAAAGAGGTGAACCCAACTTTTGTTGGATGACAATTGGTTTAATGATGTTTTCCCTTCCGATCTCTTTGCCATTTCGAACCGGATTGTTATGGAGGGACATCCTTTTTATGACAAACAAGTTGATAATGTGCAAGACGCATTAGTGGTTTCGGTTGTCGTTCAAGAGATTGCGCAAGAAATTAGTGCTGAAGTAAACGAGGACACTGTTGTTGATGCTACTGTATATGTTGTTGCAGATGATGTTGTGAGTGGACAGTGGACTTGTGGATGAGAGAGTTTGATGTTCATGCTTGAAGTTTGGTAGTTTTGATGAAGGTGCATTTTCTAATTCGCCGCTTCGAGTTCAAGAAGATCGAGACTTGTTTAATAATTGCGTGGATATCCCTGTTGTCGAAGTTTCTGATTCAAATTTGCAACAAATTGTTGTTGCCCCAACTGTTGATAAAGTATATACTTATTATTCTTTTGGTGACCAAGCCGTTATTGATCATCCTTTGGGTCCTCGTGTAAAGAAAGGTAAAAACAAGGCGAAGAAGGATAAGGATTGGTAGATGCTTAGGTACGAAGAGGAAGTGGACAAATTGATTGATGATGGTAAAGGCTTCTTTCAAGGTTTAGTGGATTTTGAATCGATCCCACCATGCGCTCAAGGTTCGTTTATTTATGGTAGCTCGTTCGATGTTAGCTCGTTCAACTTTAAATCGAGAAGAGGTAAAGGAGCACAAGGTTCGTTTATTAATGGTAGCTCGTTCGATGTTAGCTCGTTCAACTTTAAATCGAGAAGAGGTAAAGGAGCAGATATTGAAATGGTTGATGAGATGACTTCTCGAACGGACCGAAGGAACAAAAAAATGGTAGTCTAAACCCGTTTATTTTAGTTGTATACTATTTAGCTTGCTTTTTCTTAGTTAGGTTGTGTTTGATTTTTTTATTAGTGATCTTGGCCGGATGTTTTGAGTTCTTGAGTGGTTGTATTCATGTTGTTAGTTTGGTTAGTAAGGCTTGTTTCGAGTTATCATTTTTGTTTGATTGGTTTACTTTTTTCGAGCCTTTCATTTCTTTTGTTTTGTTTATATCATTTTTGAGTTTATCTATCCATAAAAATTATTTAATTTTAGTTTTAATGGTAAAGTAATTATTTTTAGGAGTTGATCATTATACACTACTTTTTAATTCACGTACATTTTTATCTCATAAAATTACAGTTACACCCCTATATTAATAGCTAAACTTATATTATTATTATTATTATTATTATTATTATTATTATTATATTATTATTATTCATTATCGTAGAATTGTAGATTGTTAGATATAATTGAGAGTAGAATAGGTAATTAACATCACGAATCAAAAAGAATAAAACAACATTTCGTTCGATTTGCTACAATCAAACGTAACACATTTCATCCCTTTTCAATTCCTTTCAATTCATCAGGCGTCTTCAGGTTCTTTTAATCCCTAATTCTCGATTTACACCTAATCATGTTTATAAGTTTGAGCTGAACTCTATTATGATCTACAACCTAGTTTATTGCTTGATCTGTTCTGTATTAAAAAACTTCGATTTCTTTCACAATTAGTAGTTTTTTTTTTTTTTTTTTAAATCTTCAAAGTTTGTAGACCGTTGATAAGGTGATCAACCGATTTAAGATCTACAGAAAGATGTTGCTGGCTGTACTTATTACTAATTCTGAGGGCAATATCCTCGTTGAACGGTACCATTAAAACCCTAACTCTTATTTACTTCTCTGTTTTTAAGTTTATATTACACAATAAATTATACTCACTGTTGAATGATTGTTTTATTTACTTGAAAATGAATGAAATCCTGATGTTTTCGGTGTGTTTGAATGATATTGTGAAAATATAATTCAATTATGTATGTGGATCATGAGGCAAACATTAGTTTAAATCTAATCCAGGAATCATAATTTATGAATGCAATGAGTTTATATAGAGTACTAGTTGAGTTCGTTTAATGTAAGTTTCAAGACATTATGGTGAAGTATATAGAACTGAACTTAGTATATATAATGTCACAATTTTGAACTCTTGATCCATCTACACATACGTTAATATATCATATATGTTGTGTCATCTTGCAGTTTTAATGGTGTTCTGGGCGAGGAAAGGCTGCATTGGCGATCGTTCTTGGTGAAACTTGGAGCAGATAACCTTAAAGGTGTCAAGAATGAAGAACTTCTCGTCGCATGCCACAAGTAATTTACTATTTTTCCTTTTCTCTAACGTTGATGGTACCTTTTTCTCCCTACGTGTTTAAGGTTACTAATTTGCTTTATAGATTCATTTATTGGATGAATTAGAGGTATTTACAATAGTACAAGAGCTTGCTTGTTTTGGCCATGCTTATTAGTACGGATGCCTTAATACATTTGGTATGTTTTTTGAAATGGTATCTACAGTAGGGGTATTCTTACTTTTTATCAACTGTAAACACTCACTGATAGTCTGATATGCACAGGCTATAATGCAATATTATACTTATTAAACTTATTCATTCAGCTGCCTTAATACATCTGATATGTTTTTGATATACTGAAATGGTATCCGCAGAAGGTTCCATTGTAGTGTTATGCATACAGTAGATGCATACAACTTATAGATTTCATGATTATCATATTATGTGTTCTATTGGATTGTGATTTTATGGTACAGGGTTGCTTTAGTTTACACTCTATGCAGATATATATTTTAATATGTCCGAGGTGTTTAAAGATACTTTATCCTAGCATGCTATAGTACCTCACAATTTTGCTATCTCTGCAGTTCAATGATTTACTAAATTAATAATCTTGTTGTTTACTATTTGTTTTATTACTGTGTGTTGCCGTAGCTCAAACTTGCGAAGTGGATATTATTGACATAATAGCAAGGACGTATAAAACTATAAAAGTATATTTGTGTACTAGTGTTGTTATAGTCATAAGTTGAATGATTTGGTATTTATACTTGGATGACTTGTATTATGCATTTTTACATGTTTACATACAATACTATGTGCTAGTTCAGTCATGTGACTTGTCAATTGCCATTACCGTTTCAGGTCTGTATATATAGTGTACACAGTGCTTGGACACGTAAGCATCTATCTTGTTGGAAAGGATGAGTATGATGAGCTTGCTTGTAAGCATATCTTAGTTTCCTTAACTATAGCGATTTTTTTTCCTATTTTGAGAAGGCCCACTTCAAGATACCATTTTCTCATTGAATTTATGACGAATAAATTGATTATGTCAATTTTGGTCATCACAATTATTTGTGTATTGAAGGCATTGGCGAACCTACATTTAGGATCATGGGGTCCCATGGCCCAACTATCTCTAATTTTTTATTACTAAATAGCTTCAAAATCGTACTAACACCACTAAATTAACTAAATTTAACTATGGGACTCCATTTATTTGCAGGATTGATGGTATTTTAAAGTAAACAACTACTACTACTAATTATGAAGGGTATTTTGTGGGGGAAAAAAAGATTTAGGACCACTTTGAGTTTTTATCCTAGATTCGCCACTAAATTTGAAGGGTATATTAGATACCCTAAAAAATACTCAATATTTTTTCCAAAGTTTATGATTTCTTATTGGTTAATGTAATCTTCCATTTTCTTGAAGTGTCGGAAGCAATTTTTGTGGTTACCTCGGCCATAAAGGATGTGTGCGGGAAGCCTCCAACTGAGCGCCTCTTTTTGGATAAGTATGGCAGGATATGTTTGTGCCTCGATGAGATAGTGTGGAAGGTGAGCTCTACTTTTTTATTTTTTGAGATTTCTCCCTTAGTCTAATTAATTGATTTAGTCTAATTTGTGTATAATAACCAAATTAATATACGGTCAATGTATTTGGTCCCCCGTATTGAGGGGCTTATTCGACCTGCTTCCTTATTCTCAAACACACTTTGTCCCGAGACACATACAACCTATGTAAGTGTTTGCCTATGGGTTAAGTATACAAAATTACTTGTCAACATAGGGATCCTATAAGCTCTCAGCAAGTGCTATCAGTGTCCATGTGGCTATTTTTTTGTATTTTAGGACTAAGGATAATAATCAGTAACGTAGGGCCCACAAAGCGATAACGAGCAAGACGAATGTGGTAAAAAAAAATGCTGTCTTGTAGATGGTGATGGTGATAAATGGAAAAAATGGACAAAACAAATAGATAAAAAGCTGTCTTGTATACTTAGGATGACTCCTTCACTCATTTTGCTCTTTATTATTATTGAAAATGCATCCTTCAATTGACTATTTGTTAAGGATAAAATGCAATATACGCCCAACTAAACAAACAATGCCGATGTAGGAAATCGGCTTAGTAAATAGTTTTGTTGGTTGTTTTTTTTTTGAACGGCAAACTTTGCATCAGTGTATCATTTATTTCAACGACACTCATCATTTGCACTCATCATTTTCGCCTAAAGAAATCTTTATACTAATACTCCGTATTATTTTATTCATCGTGAAGGGGTTGTTGGAGAACACTGACAAGGATAGAATCAAAAGGCTGATAAGGTTGAAGCCCCCAACTGAGTTTTGATCATGATGTGCCATTTCGTTTTTGCACCCTTAATAATCTTCTTACAGTATCTTGATTAGTTGTTTAAATCAAGCAATGTACTTTTAATTATGGTGTGCCATTTCGTTTTTGCTTCTAACTGCTGATTCCAGCCTATCTGATGTTTTGAGGTATTTTTTACAGTTGCTGCCTTCAGTTTTTTATCTTCGTAGTTTGTTAGACCACCTTTAGCGCACGCGTGCTAGGTGGTGTGTTGGCCAACACGCCGGCAAACACGCCGTAGCGCGGCGTGTTGGACCAAAAATCCAATGGCGTGCAGCAAGTTAACACATGAGTTTTAGGAGGCGTGCTTCAAGTTAACCCATTTTTTAATTAGTTTTTATCCCCTTTTTCACCCAACTTCCAATCAGATTTTAACACATCACCCAACACGCCACTTAACACTCCATCCCATTACACACCGGTATGGCAGCACGCTCATCAAGCACCCCACTCCACCCAGCAACACGCCCATCATCCCCTTCAGGGATAAAGATGGTCTTAAAATGAGTCGAGGTCAAAATGTGCAATCTTATGTGCAAAATAATGTGCAACGTTACGTGCAAAATAATCCCCAGACTTGTGAAGTAATTACTTGAGAAGGCTAAACTTAGGCAACACAATAAAAGTTTGATGTGTGAACTACAAGCGCGACTTCATGCGTCAAACTATGACAAAGTGTTCCAACTAATCGATTGATGCAGCACTTTCTTTTAGTTCAATGATGGACCTAACTAGGTTTCGAAATCATGCATCGAATTACATGTTTCGTTAGGATTATTATAACGTAGGTCACTCGTCAATTGTCATGATGCTCGAAAATGTCTCTGAACTCTAAATGTTTTTTGCATGCTAAAATCAATAGTAGTACTAGTTACTTGTATGCATAACTGAACAACGGTTACTTTAATTCTATATCAATAAGAACATCATGTTCCACAACTTGACGGATTAACACAAGTTTCCACGGACACTTTATTTAAATCCGACATAATAATAGGATGTACGGAGTATTTCGTTAATTATACACTTGATGGCTATCATCAAAATTTATGCGATAATTATCGATCTTGTTTGTAATTTTTGAGGTCTACACAGTGACTACATCTTCTTCCTGGTCGGTAACAATGTTCTGAATCCTATCAATGAACTTGAATATTGTTTTCAATCCCTCCTCATCTGAAAAATAAGACGCATTAGCGATGCAAGATAAACTAAAATTTAACCGGATAACTTGATGTATAAATTCACATAGTACGGTGTTCAATATTAGATTTCAAAGTGTTTAATTTGAAAACGAATTGAATGAACTGGAAAAAACATAAACCGAATTTGACTGCAGTTTTAGTGCGGTTCCGGTCCGGCTTATAAATCTGAAATCAGTTTTCGGTTTGATTTTTAGTTTTTACTTATTGAATTCGATTAGCCTGAATTCAAAACCAAATTCAACTAATATTTAATATATATAGACCACAAACCAATTTGAAAACAAAAATCGAATACAAAATCGATTTTGATGGTTATTTTGGTTAAATTCTGATTCTTTTGGGTTTTTCGCTTTTAACTGAAATGGAATCAAATTCAAATTAATTTTCGGTTTGGTTTTGGTTTTGATTATTGATTTTGTTTTATTTCAATTTTCAGTTTCACTCTCAAGAATTTCAAAACCAAACCGAATATACCTAAGAAACCGACAACCGAACCAGCGAACACTCCTCATTCACATGCGAATATTTTTTAAACTGTTTTCATGTGAACAAAAAATGTAACTTTTTTTTTGTGTTTCGTTTTCAAACCTCCACCATCATCTTATAGTGATTTGATTTACTTATATACGAAATGATGATTACCTAGTCTAGGAATGGTATGGCCTTTAGGATGATAAATCACTAGTGGATCTTCGACTGATTTCAAAAGTTCGGTCCCATACGGCTTCAAAAAATCAGCATCCCCTACAAAATTTCACATAAAAATTTAATCAACTCGAAGATGCATATAAATGGCCGATGAAGGCATGAACAACACATTCAACCATAGTGATTGTTTCTTAAGCTATTAATAACACTTAATATAGTCAAGAACGGCTACATATAGCATGTTCATCGTAGGCCATTGGATGCAGAGTTGTATTACATTTCCCTAGCCTCGAATGCACTTGTGGATTAAGGGTCCAATTTGGCTAGCTATTAAAGAAACCCTAGTACCTAATATGGTCAATTTGAGAGGCTTTGATTGTACTAGCCTAGATGAATGGTACGGTTTGGTTAAAGATGTAGTAGGGTTGGATTTGCCTTGATCAAAGGATTTCATTTATGAATTAATATCATAAAAGTTAACATGTATCTTAATAAGAAAAAAGGTAGAACCATCCCTCCGGCGACCCCACACCCGATCGGTTTTACGACTAACATGTGAAAGGAAAATCGCGTATAGCCTGGAAAATTAGGTACAAAACTGATTACAAGATTAACAAATAAGGAAATAAAGAACGCATTCAAACATAAATCAAAAATTAAACATGAAATAGAATGGACCGGACTTGTCTTTGACACATTTTCCTTAACTGCAACTCAGACTAGATGTTGGTTCAACCTAAGCATAGTATTGCTAATTTACTATGGTTTAAATTATGTCAATGGGTTATTAAGTCAGAGATGGAGCCAAAAATTTATTACTCCTTCCTCTCATATTAATAGTCTAGTATTCCCTTTTGAGATTTTCCAAATTAATAGTCCACTTCCATAAATAGAAAAAATAAAAGTTTAAGTTTTATTATACAATTAATGTATGTGGATAGAATTAAAGGAGAAAGAAAAGGTAAAGGTAAAATTGCAAAGTAAACAGAAAATATACTACTTTTATGACATTTTCTTAAATTGTGTGTTTTTTTGTCTGTGAACTAATATGAGACGGAGAGAGTACTGTCTGGACTATTAAGAAAATGTCATAAAAGTATTGTACTTTCTGTTTACTTTTCTGTATTGTTAATATGGGACAAAGGGGGTACTACAAAATACGGACTAAAGATTAGTACTTAAATATATTACTCCTTCCTCTTTTTCGCCAATGATACATAAACATTTTTGTGAAAACAGAGTGGGCTCATAAACATTTTATACTTAAATATAACATTAATTACATTAAAGTTCAAAAAGTTAATTAAACTTCAATATAAAGCACACTGCTTAGACACTACCTACCTCCGTCCTTGGTGTAACAATGCGGTCAATCTTGGCTTCAATAATCAATGCATAAATGCCTAAGTAATAAACCTAGCAGATGTTAAATGCAATATGTAAGCATTCCCTTAGCCAATGATACAATCAAGGGAAATAGCCAATAGCCCAAAGTTTAAGGTTCGAAATGTAGTTTTTCAGAGTAAAAAGTCAATCATAGATGTGTTTGGATCCATATATTATGCATTAACATGTTGTACTGTAGAACCACAGTTATGGTGGATGTGGTAAAAACTATCGTGAATATATCATGCTCCTTGCCACTCCCTATCGTAACTAAACTATTCATCATTTTAATCTTCCACATCATCGCCACATCAACACCAATATCCTATAACTAACTCATAACTAAACACTCACTATCATGGCTAAAACAATACTCCTCTTAATATATAATGTACAAGCAATAAAGCATCAAGTCCAACAATAAAAAGCCACTGGTACCCACAATTCCTATAACTAACCAAAACTCTTCCATTAAATCCATGGTGAGTGCGGTTAACTAAGGCGGGTAACTAAGCCGTGCTTATGGTTCGTTACGGGTAACTACGGGTAATGAGCGGGTAATGACGGATAATGGAACCATACGGAGTGGTCTTATAGCTATACTAAATGCATGTAGACCTTATTTTCTATAAGTGTTACTCATATTTCAAAACTGGCTAGAGCTAAAACTTAAGCATGTAACTTAAATGAACAAACACACACTAATTATATTAAGGGTATTTATGTATTTTTGCTTATAAGCTTTTAACTTATTGTAAAAGCTATTTTAAATATTTTTTATAACTTATTTTTTTAGTAAATCCTTAAATTTTTAAGCTGCTAGATGCGTCTCTTAACACAGTGAAAAATCTCTAGAAATTGGTAAAAGCACTATACGCGGTGACGTGTCAACCTGAAGTTTTGTTCGAAATTTTGCTTGGACTTTATAGTGGAAATAGCGGAGGAGTGGTTATGTCCATGTTTGAGTTCGAGATTATACATGGGCCAACAATAAAAGAACGGATATAATCTAAAAAATAGGCTAGAACTTTGAACAACCTAACGTCTGAATTCAAACGTCGCACTCAAAACGTCACTGGAACGCCGTAACACTGGCGAGAACGCCGGGCAGAGTAACAAACTCAATGTAATAGAATTATTGATAAATGCGAAAAAGGTGAATAGCGTGGTCCTATTCCTACCAACACATCATTTTGTGGGTTGTTAAATTTTGTGGACAAGAAGCATTGGTTCCAAACACCAGATGGTTAAATAACCTCCACATATTTTTGAGATAATAAATAATAATACTCCATAAGCATCGCCTTTTGGGTCAAACTTAGAATAAAGTGTAATCAAATCGATATTTAAATAAAATAAAAAAGTATACAAAATGTTTCTTTAACACTAACAGACATATTAAGAGTCCAAAAAAAGTACCTAAAAAATGGAGAGATGGACATTGTATGGGAATTGAATATGCCTTCTCAGCCAATGCTTCATTTTTTAATTTTGCTCCTGATACTATCATTATAAATTTTATCTTTGGTACCCTCGTCAATGCCAAACCCTATATTACAATTATAATATTAAATATTAATATATATAATTTTAATAATAAATAAAATATTAATAAATCACAAAGAAAAACAAAGATTAGTTAGTATGGAAATTGTACATATCAATGACCAGATGCATGTTACCAAAAACAGGTTGCAGATGATGTAATGTTTTATTTATGAGATTTTGAGGTCACCAATATACTATTTTATTATTGTAGTTCACTTATATCTATAAATGTTTTGTTAAGTCACTTAAATTCGTATATTATTATAAATAAATATAAATATATCTAATCAAACTAAAAACTCATCAATAAACAGGAAAGAACGTAAATACTCATGTATTTTTTAAAGTAGCTATTAGACCTGCCATGTTGTACGGATCAGAATGTTGGCCAATGACGAAGGCCCAAGAGAGAAGGATGGAAGTAGCAGAAATGAGGATGCTTAGGTGGACGTGTGGTAAAACCATGTTAGATAGGATCCCAAATGGTGTGTTTAGGGAAAACCTTGGAGTCTGTAGCATCATCGACAAGCTAAGGGAAGAACGGCTTCGATGGTTTGGGCATGTGATGAGGCGACCTCGTATTGCCCCGGTAAGGAGAGTCGAGGCACTCACGGTCGATGGCGTAAGGAGAAGGGGTAGACCTACACGTAGGTGGATGGATAGACTTAGGCTCGACATGAGGGAGCTTTCGCTGACTGAGGACATGACTTCTGATAGGGGTGCGTGGAGGGCTAGAATTAGAATAGTCGAGTAGGGTTACGTCCTATTATGTTATTTTTTATTTTTAATAGTATTTCTCATTAGGTTTCTTACTTTTGCTTTTTTCTGCTTTTTATTACTTTTTTTATTATTATTATTACTATATTTATTATTATTATTATCTCTATATTATTATTGTTAGTTTTTATTATTATTATTATTTTTATTATTATTATTTTTATTATTACTATTATTTTTATTATTATTATTATTATTATTATTATTATTAGTATTATTATTATTATTATTACTATTACTATTAGTATTATTTTTATTATTGTTACTACTACTATAATACTCTTGGTATTACTAGTACTGGTACTATTACGACTACTACTATTACTTTTATTATTATTATTATTATTATTATTATTATTATTATTATTATTATTATTATTATTATTATTATTATTATTATTATTATTATTATTATTACTATTATTGTATTATGGGTGTGTTAATATTAATTATTAATATTATTTGTGGTATTAATATTATTACTATTGCTTTTAACTATTTTTTACTAACACTAGTACTAGTATTAGTATTTTTATTTTTTAGCCGCTTAGAGCCTAAATTGATTTTCAGGGAGACTTTTAAACCCATGAAATTTTGATTCTATCATTTTCATGGCGTCTCAATATATATATATATATATTTTTTTTTTTTTTTTTTTTTTTTTTTTTTACTATTTTTATAAATAAATAAAAAAAGGCCGGAGGTCCACTCGGAAACAATCTCTTTATCCGCCGAATAAAGAGAGGGATGACTTTCTCTACTTTTCTGGGTGGAGAAATGACTTGTTTTTATTCTCGGATAAGGGAAGGATTGTCTACATCTCACCTCCCCCATACACCACTCAAGTGGTATTGGGTACTGTTGTTGTTGTTGTTATAAAATACATGACATTTGTGCCCTTTTATATTTTCCGTGAGTTTTAGACGTATTTAATGTAAATCCAACAACATTACCTACAAAATAATCTTCAAATATGAGTAAGCTATTAAACACAACGTGATAAATTTTATTGACATTCAAATTATAATCCCTTTATTTACTCATCATGGAAATTAGGTTATTTCCGATATATTACTGAAATGTTTTAAACTAATTTCAAAGTCAGCATGCTAATATTGAGTGATATTTTATATAAAAAAAGATTTTAATTATGTTTACTAAAACGTATCTTAATGTTGATGTGACATATATAATTAAAAAATGTAACCACAAACTTTAATATGCTTACAATTTACGTCTGAGTTCTAAATTTTGCAAAAATTAATCCCATCAAACTTATACTCTAGATCTTTTGTTTCGTGATTTTAACGAGTAATTAACTCGGTTATTGTTCTTACTTAAACCTCATGTTCTTTTCATGACTGTATTTCATTTCATAAACCTCCTATCTTCGACGTGACGTAACAATAGAATGGTAGTAAAACTTACTTTAGCTTGCAGTCCTGGCAATGCAGCAGCCAAAATTGCACCCTAAAAAGATACATTAAAAAATAAAAAATTAGTAAGTACAATTCACATTCACAAAAATTATTACTCCTATATAATTACGGTAGCAATTATAATAATTGATATAAAATTTTTAGCATGAAGTTAAAACCTGTGAGAATCCAGCTAAACCATCAATGGGTGCATGTTTAATCATACATTCTTCGATATATTCAAGACATTTATCAAAATTCTCGTATTCCGTAAATTCCTGTATTAGTTAACAAACATGCTTTAAAGTTAAACTAATACTCCATAAATTAGGTAAATTACTTGATTAAGATAATAAAAAAATAGCAAATGTAAACTGCTAAACGCATGTAATATTTTAATCGTTAAATAAATTAATAGTTAATTTACATAAATGAAAAATTTAGGTAAACAGTTAGAAGTAAAATTGTAAAGTATAAAAAATAGATTGTGATGATAACTTTTTTTTATGTGAACTATACTAGTATTAAATTGCGACGGGATTAGTATTTTTATGAGAGGTGATTTTATTCATGCATATGTAATTACCTATTTTACCCTTAATTATACTTAGAATCATAATATAAGTTTAACTTTCTATATTAATATAGAGACATAATTGTAAATTTACGAGATAAAAGTATACATGATCATTCACTCCCTATTTTTATTGACACATTCACTATTTTATTAAAATTAAAAAAGAGTACTAAATGTGTAAATAAAAAAATCTAAACGACTAAAAGTGTAAACTTTCGTTACAATTTATTCTTCTCAGATCATTAATTAAACAAACAAACCTTATTGAATTGGAACCATTCATAATAAGGAGGATCAAAGATCCCTTCAACTTCAGATTTTCCATTACAAGGAAACGGGCCATCAGGAAAAACAAAGTCGCTTTTATCGAGGACCGATTCGGGCCATTTCTTGAGTTGGGTTTCGAATATTTTACCGCTTGTTCGGAACCCATGGAGACAAAGGATCCTTGGTTTTCGGGTAACGGTAGTCGTTTCGGTTGGTGTTTTGGTTGGTGTTTTGGCGGGTGTTTCGGAGGGAGTGATCATAAGTTCCCCCATTGTTGGATGATTGGGTATAATACTAAGATTATGAATGAGATTAGGGGAAAATGATGATGTATAAATAGGAGGATTAGGAGGGTGGTAATTAATGAGAGAGGCGTGTATAAAGTGGACTTGAGATTTGGCAATTATTGTTAAGAAGGGGGTCAGGTTTGAGATTGTGGAAATTGTGAAAGTGTGTTGTTGGTTCATATTGTGAGGTGTGTATGAGAACTTGTATTTGGTTTTTCAGTCAAGCGTACTTTTAATTTATTTTAGTAATTATTAAATTATTAATTTTTCTTTTTGAACGGCAAAATATAATTATTATATTATATTATACTAATTATAACTAATTAGGTCACTCCCTATCGTAACTAAACTATTCATCCTCTTAACTTTCCACATCAGCGGCACATCAACACCAATATCCTATAACTAACTCATAACTAAACACTTCCTATCATGGCTAAAACAATACTCCTCTTAATATACAACGTAGAAGCAATAAAGCATCAAGTCCAATAATAAAAGTCACTGGGATCCACAATTCCTATAACTAACCAAAACTTTTCCATTAAATCCATGGTGAATGCGGGTAACTAAGCCGTGCCCTATGGTTCATTACGGGTAACTACGGGTAATGACGGATAATGGAACCATAGGGAGTGGTCTTACTTTCTTTGTCTCAACTCTATTGTCCCTAGATAATAAATATATAGTTTAAAAAGTATCTGACATGTATACTTTTTTGTTAACTTTTCAGTTTTACCCATTACTTTTTACCTATCCTTTTGTCTTACATATATAAAGTAAGGGCACAAAAAAACTTTATTAGATTATTATTTTCTATTTATAGAAGTGAACAATTAATTTGATATATTCCAAAAAAGGATAATGGACAATAGATTTGGGACAGATGAATGATTATTTATTTTTTGAACGACAATATCGACATCGAATGCTCTCATTTGTCACTCACACACGCGTTAAGAGGAAACCTAATTCGCGACGATGTTGGAAGTACTATTGAATGTTGGAAAAATCCCTCAGAGACCTTCTCAAATCGCATTGATGTTGGCGGTACCATAAAAGGTATGAAACTCTCTGCTTGGAGTGAGAATTGAACCTGAGTTGGTAGTACCCTAAGTTGAATCTTACCCAATGCTACTCAAGTCAAGTTTCGGTGATTATAAGTAATTATTATTATTATTAATTAATGTAAAGTTTAATAATTATAAAATATAATATTTTATTTTATTTTAACCTTATATATTAAAAGTGGTGCCAAAAGTTGTAGTTTCAGTTATATCTGAATGTCGTTTCGAGTTTGCGTTCACATTACAAACTGTCCCTCAACTTTGCCTATATTTTCACAACGGTCCCTCAAGTTTACACTTTTTAAGGGGTAAAAAGTGTAAATATATAATTTAATTAAAATATAAGAAATTAATTCCACCCGAATTTATAACGGGCCCTATCTTCTCGCTGGGTGCAAGTTAAATTTTTCAGAGACCACCGTTCAACTCGAAAAAATCTTACGAACCCAACGGGCCTAACTATACGCGAAATGGACACTTCTAAAAAAAACGCTAAACACAACGACAACCTGTATCTTTCCGCTCGGCACGAGTTCAATTTTTTCGACGGCAACGTCAGACTCGAAATATAGTTATGAACAAAACGATACTAACTACGTTCGAAACGGACACTTTTTAAAAAAACACAAAACACATCGACGGCCCGTATCTTCCTGCTCACCGCGAGTTGAATTTTTTCGCCAGCACCATTAGGCTCGAAATAATTTTATCAACAAAACGAAACTAACTATGTTCGAACCGGACAGAATTTAAAAAACACCAAAGACGACGACACCAACAACTACGCATAACATATGACCCGTTTTCTCTTCTATAAATAAAACTGCGTTAAATATGAATATGCCGGCCGAAAGCTCCGGCCGCATCGCGCAGGCCGGTCCGGACTAGTTAATATTGATTATTGAATATATTTAATTTTACTACAAGGCTATGCATATACTTAGTTTAAACAAGATATGGATTTATTTTTTACAAATATATATTTGTATATATAGTGTTTTAATCAAGAGGGAAATAATTTTTTGAGGGAAAATGTGAGGAAGTAATTTAGTGTGTGAGGCATGTAGGCCATAGTCTCCATTATTGTAACATACGCGTGATTAGTGTGTAGGCCATAGGTATCTTTAAAGTAGATTGACGTGTGCGGTTTACATTTAAAGATAAATAAGTGCGCTGGCCACATCAATAATGTAAACGATCGATGATATAAATGATCGTAGTGCGTGGGTCCCAGAGCATCTATAAATAGTGTAATAGCTCGCTTATAAAAGGAAGCCTCACTTGTAGTTTGTAATCAGGTTGTATTTGAATAATAAACCACATTTGGTTTTATCTCTGTTGAGTCTTTTTAGATTCTGAAGAGCAGAGCTCTTGTCGTTGAATCCAAATGATTCTGGAGCGACATATTCTCTTATTGGTCTAGTGACCCGTTCCAGTCATATGTTAAAGGTAGCACAGCAGGCTATTGTGATTTGTATAATTAATAAAGATATGACATCATACTATCTCTATTAATATATCATCTATTCATACTATATTCATAAATCATATTCATAACGTTAATAACAAGGTCATGTCGTTATCGTGTTATTATAAAATCTCCATGAATCATGTTATCATTAATATTTGGATCCTCACGATCCTAGATCAAATTAAATATTAAAGCAATAGTTCCGCATCAACAAAGCAGTGAAAAATCCTGACAACGCGAAAGAGGATATCATGCATACAAAAGTACAGTTCCGACATTTAAAAATACCGAGCACAATATCACTAAGGACAATCACTAGATAAATTAAAATGTACTCCGTAACAGGTTAAATATGACCACGACCTTCACACTTTAACCGAACGGATGATAACTTAAACCATGCAGTTCCGATCATGTGATCTATCAAGTGGTGACACTGCTTGACCTGAAGAATACCCAATCATGTATGAAAGCCATGACACGAACTGGCCCTTGAAACAACCTTTAATGAGCAAGCTATCTCGAATTCTAGACCCATACACTGCAATAACCTTTAAAAAAACAAACACACTAAATAAACGACCTATAACCAGCAACGTATCTCGGCCCTTACACTTGCAATGATCTTTAAAAAGCAAACACCACTTAAAATAAAGATCTCCATAAAAACATTCAAGATGAAAATCAAAATCACATATGTAGATCAAAATAACTCCATTTCTCTAAGAACATTCAAGATGAAAATCATAATACATTCACATATAAAAAATAGAGTAGATATACCTTCTAATGATGATAAAGCTTGAAAAAGAGAACCCATCTTCATTGATTTGTCAGGAGGCAAAAACGGTTGCCAATCTAGTCTGATCTTGAACTCCAAAAACAGTTCCAGTTTCACCAACCACAATTTAAATCACCAATCAACATCTCCTGAACTCTCAAAACAGACCGAATAGCAACAACCCAAAACAACCCGACTAATTCACCCAACGACATTGATCCGAAAAAGGAGAAAAAAACTTGAAACACAAACGAAACACCTACCCAAAACCACTTAAACGAAAACAACGAACGAATCTCCGCAAGAGCAGATGACTTAAAACACAAAAACAACAAACGAACCTACCTGAATATAGGGGATTTTCTGAACGTGGCCCTTGGGATTACGTTTAAGCTTAGTATATCAGTGGTTTCGAGTTCCAGGGTTTTGGGTATAGTAAGATTAATAAGGTAACAACAATTGTACACAAATTAAATGGGTAGTTCAGCTATTAAGAGTTTTGAGTCGAGTTAATGAGGTAACAACTGTTAGAATGTTATAATTCACCCATGATTCTTATTAATCAAAGAGGCCAAATATATAGTACATGATCTGATCTCATATCCCTTGATTTTAGGGATCCTACATTTAATATGAGATATGGATAGATATGCCTACATTTGATGCTAGATATTACATAAGATATTGTCTACGTCTAATATCCGTTAACATCCCCCCGCAGTTCGAGCGGGAGAGGAATGAACGGTCGAACTGGATTAAAATGCTAAAAAAATTAAATAACATTCTTCTTTCCGAGCAGACTGATATTCGTTGATGTGGTTGCATATTGCTTGACTGCGTTTTCTTTTCCGTAACGTTTTTTTTTTACGTCGTGGCTTGCTTTGCCTAAGGATTGAGCAGGACTTGGGCATTGAACTTTGTTGACGATAACCGGTCTTTATCAGAAGAGATTATTCTTATTATTATTATTCTTATTTTTATTTTTATTTATTCGTGGTTTGGAACCTAGTCTAGCTAGGCGGTGAAATGTCCCGTTCATATTGATTATAAACGTTCCATAATAATTGATTTTGTTGCGAGGTTTTGACCTCTATATGAGACGTTTTTCAAAGACTGCATTCGATTTTTAAAACAACCATAACCTTTATTTATCGATAAAGGTTTAAAATATTACGACGATTACCAAATAATGATAATCTAAAATATAGCGTTTTCATACGACCATTACATAATGGTTTACAATAATATTACACAACAATATAAGTCTTCAAATGCAGTTTTTAAACAATATTACATAAGCATGCTGGCTCCAACTCTTGTCCATAAATTAGCATGCAACAGCGGAAGCTCTTAATAATCACCTAAGAATAAACATGCTTAAAACGTCAACAAAAATGTTGATGAGTCATAGGTTTAACCTATATATTTATCAAATCGTAATAATAGACCACAAGATTTCATTTTTTTCCATAAATATACATCTCATATCAGGCATTTCGCAAACTGCATAGAGATAAAATTCATTCATATGTTGAACACCTGGTAACCGACTTTAACAGGATGCATATAGAATATCCCCATCATTCCGGGACTCTCATCGGATATGATAAATCAAACCTTAAATTAGGATGTAAATCTGGCAATTCTATATTTGAATATGAAATGAATTGATGCGGTAGATCTTGTCTATATTGGTCGTTAATTTTCTGTTGTTCTGCATTCTCAGGAGGAGCATTGTGAGCCTGAGATGCGGATGAAGATTCACCCCTTTCAGTCTGCAAAACACATTAAACACAATTTTTGTGCATCCAAATATGCATTAGTGTTAGCAAAATCATAAACCAAAACAATCATAATGACATGTTTAATCCATATTAAACTTTATACGCATTTTCATAATATTAACAATTCTACACTTTTACAAATGAACATATATGAGAATGTATACAATGTTCTTTAGCTTTTATCTTAAATAACATATCAAAATAAACATTACTAGCAATTAAACAAGTTTCAAATGGCCTTCATATCAATTAAATTGAGTTCATGCATTTTTTTATTCAAAAAGTCTACTTTAATACTTGAAAATCATGTTTAGGATCAAAGTTTTGATCATTTAGCAGCTTAAACATGTTACACTACTCAATTTAGTATAAACTAACAACAAAATTCGGCCATAACCCATTTATATCAAAAAGCCCCAATTTTGCTCAAGAATATAAACCCTAGATTACTCAAAATTTGAAGTTTAAGGCTTCTAATCATGTTAAATAGCATCAATATAGGTTATACAAGCATAATATACAATCAATTTAAGCACAATTACACTAGAAATCATCAAAATCAAATTAGGCATATTTTTGTTCAAGAACACTAATAATTCGAATTAAAGAGTGTTTAGGTGTAGAAATTACCGATCTCCTTGAGAAACTTCTTGGTAGGATCCTTCTAAACATGATTTTAGCAAAAAGTTTGATGTTTATCGGTGAAAAATCGCGAAATTGAGAGCCTTTTGTGTGTGTTTTTCGCAGAAAAAAATGATGTGGGTGTTGGGGACTGGTCTGTTCGACCAGTTAACCCAGCTGAGTTTTGCTACTCCGCGAGCGCGGATGTGGGTACCCACAAAGTACCGCGAGTGATGTTTTTCCCATTTTTTTTATAAAACCGTTATTAATAAAACAATTACTTGATTAATTTAAAATTTTGTTTTCCTTTTTATTTAGGATGAGGTTGTTTCGGTACGTTGACCTAGTCCGTCCCTCGACAAATTTTTTTTAAAAATTCATCATTTTAAAGCGTTGTTTTAAAAGCAAAGATTTTTGAATTTTTTAATATTTTTGGCATACTTTAAATCAATAAGATTAAAAATAATGATAATAAAATTTCTCGTCCCGCCCTCGGGTAAAGCAATTTCGGTTCAACGACCTAGTTTTTAACTCACGGCGAATTTTAAAAATCAAATTTTTAACTTAGTGAAATAAAGTAAATTTTTGTTTTTAAAATCACACCAAACTTAAATTTAAAATGCATAAAATTAAAAATTCATATTATTAATTTTTTTTAAAATTCACACCAAATTCATATTATATTTTTGTTTTAAACATACAAACTTATATTAAAATATTAATTTTTCAAATATTTACAAACTTAAATATATTAATTTAAAAAGTTTACAATAATAATTTAATATTAATTTATTAATTTAAAAAAAAAATTAAAATTAAAAATCTTTTTGGTCTTTTATCCCACTTTAATCAATCAAATATTATCAAAAATATACGCCCCTCTTTTCGGTAAAGTAAATTCGGCTATATTACCTAGTTTTACTCCTGACGAATTTCTGAAATATTTTGGGTTGATTGATTAAAGATATTTATACCTTAAGAATAAACGGTAAATTTCGCAGTGATGTAATAAATTTTTGTATGATATCAATAATTTCGGTTACGCATACCTAATTTTATTGAATACCAATTTAATACTTTATAGCGAACGATTCAACGTTTATTATCAAAAGGTTAAAAGCAATAAAAATAAAAATAAAAACTGTACATACTTACCTGTGAGAAAGAATTCTCAGAGACCTGCTTTAGCCGACTCATAGGAGAGTCGTGTGATTTGGTTCTCCATAGCTACGTAAGCATAACCTCGAATCTTCAATATCTTTTCTTCTAAACATATAAACGGCCCTTCTCTGCATAGAGTAACAAATTCGGTTGTAAGACCATAATCTTCATTGTACAGCAGAGTATATAGAGTACATAAAGTGTGGGAATGATTGTGCAGTTAAACAGAAGTCAGAAACAGAAGTCAGAGAGCGATCTGAGCTTAGTGCGCGCCGCGCACACCAAAGGGAGCGCGCCGCGCACTCCCTACTGTAGCCGGTTTTTTTTGCTGTTTTAATGAGATATTTTGATGGGCATTTCGGTAATTTCATTTGTGGACGGGATAAAGGCTACCAGATCTGTTTGGGTGGAGTCATAACTTCATCTTCAACTACTTTATCCTTATCACTTTCAATCTAGAGAGAGACTTTGATTCTTGAGTGAGAAAGCTTAAATTCAAGAGGAAGAAGTTGCTTTCGGGTCAAATCGCGTGCATTAAAGTTTTTCATCTCATCTCTAGCTTCGTTTTGGTTGTAGTGGTACGTTCTAACTTTAATTTCCTTACCTTAATTTTGTGTAAGGGTTAGGGTTTGAGTTAATGATGAACATAAAACCATATTTGGTGATTTTTGGTGTTCTTAGGTAAAATGGAGTCATAAAGACTCAATGGTAACTAACCTAGGGTTTCAAAAGGTTAATTGATGTTTATGAGTTCTAATTGGTTAGTTAATCACTAGTACACCTAGTTAATTAGTAAATGGGTGTTAGATGGGTTAGTAGATAACCCGAAATGGGTGTGTTGACTTTAAATTAGTCAAAGGGCTAATGATTGACCTAATTGGGAAATATGGGTATGAAATACCCTAATTGTGTAATGGTTAATGTTGTTGGACCTTAACCACTAGCTCTTAAGTGATTAATGATGGTCTTGACCCTTAAAGGGCGATTTTGGTGAAAATGGGGCAGTTAATGCATTTAAGTCATTAAATGCACATAAGTGAAATTGTTGGTATTTAGTCCAACTAGTTATGTGGGTTGATTGAAGTACTTATTATATTAGGTACTTTGCTTTGAAGCTTGCGGAAGTAACCGTCACCAAATCGTTAAAGGTGGGTGGAATGATTATATGCATATGTATGTAATGTATTTATTTGAATGCTATGGTATGAACCAAAGAGCCGGTAGTGCCATAGTATGTGCGAGCATGCTATGATGTGAACCAAAGAGCCGGTAGCGTCATAGTATGTGTGTTATAGTGTGAACCAAAGAGCCGGTAGCGCTATAGCACGATTTGTTAGGGTGTGAACCAAAGAGCCGGTAGCACCTTAGCGTTGTTAGAGTGTGAACCAAAGAGCCGGTAGCACCTTAGCGTTATTAGAGTGTGAACCAAAGAGCCGGTAGCACTCTAGCGTGAGTATGACTCGAGTTGTGATGTGAACCAAAGAGCCAGTAGCATCATGACAAATGCGTATGGTGTGAACCAAAGAGCCGGTAGCACCATGACGCGAGAATGGTTAACCATGGTTGTGTATTGTTTTGTAGCATATTATATTATGTCGATTATATGTTATTGATTACGCTAGTAGCGGTTTGTTGGAGATTATTAGCTTTGTACTTGAGATGGTATGCTAATTGTATTGCTAGCGTGTATGCGGTAAATGTGTAAGTGATTGCAAGTAGGTATATTATATATATATATATGGGTATAATTATTGCATTCACTAAGCTTTGCTTACTCTCTCGTTGTTTATCTTTTTATAGGCTCCGTCGTTGATAAGTGTAAGGGCCTTCGATTGGATTAGAGATCCCGCTTGTTGTATAGGGGACGCTTTTGGGATGTGATAGCTTTTGGAGTTTGACCGAGATATGGGTAGTTTAACCCCAAACACCATGCTCATAGTGTCGTTTGGAATTTAAACTAGTGTGGTCGAAACTCGAACTTTTGTATGAAACTAGTAAAACGGTCGATGTGGGCCCCGTTTTGTAAAACTCATTTTATGTTTGAATCGTATGAGTTTTTCATATTAGAACATGTTGTGTAAAACGTTTCGTCTAAATATGTCGGGAAGTGGGAGATCTTTATTTGAAAAATTGAAAAATCGGACAGAACTGAAAATAGACATGTGCGCGCCACGCACCCTGAGGTGGTGCGCGTGGCGCACTCCCCTGTAATAAAAAAAAATTTCTTATGCGTGTTCGATTGTATATTGGGTTGGGTTGTTACAAGTGGTATCAGAGCATGGTCTAAGGGATTTAGGCTACTTGAGATAGGTGCCTAGACTTAGATTTATTTGTGTATGCACTTTATGCGGGACTTGTAGGAGACGGGTCGGACCGGGAGTTGATTAGTGCTTAGGTTTATGTGAACTAACCTTGCGCTAATTGTTTTGTGTTGTGTTAGCAATCATCAAGCAAGATAGACGTTGTACTAGCAAGTTAATTCGACGTGCTCGCGTAACAATGATTAGCTACCATTGTTACGAGTTCAAATCGTGTCAAACAAGCGATGTACGACGATTGTTGAGTAAGATGGGGTAGTGTGGTGTATATGTATATACATATGTGTTAAGTTTTCTCGTTCGTTGCTTAACCTTTTCCGCTTTATAGTATGAAGATGAGAAATGGACCCGAGACCAATGAAGGGGGTTCGAGCGAGGATGTTGAGTTTACGGCCAAGGTTGAGGCCATTATGCAAAGGCGTCATGAGGCCTTCTTAGAGGACGTTAAGAAGATGTTCTTGGATTCGATTGACGAACAAGTAGTCAATCTAGTCAAGGAACAAGTTAAGATTGTTCTTAAAGAGGATAACGCTGGAAGGCGAGACTTCCACTATAAAAACTTCAAAGATGCTCAACCTCCTACCTTTGAAGGGGAACGAGACCCACTCAAGAGTGCTCGATGGATCTCCGATATGGAGGGGGCTTTCCATACTAGTGAGTGCCCTCTCGATAAAAAGACGAGGTTTGGTAGTAGCATGATGAAGGGTGATGTCAAGTTGTGGTGGGACGCGAAAATCCGACTTTATGGCGAAGAACAAAGTATGAGTTTGACGTGGGACGAGTTTAAAGAAGAATTTTACCGAACTTCGGCCGATCTTTCAAAGCTTAAGGACGAGTTACGTACTTTAAGGCAAGGGTCAATGGATTTGAACACTCTCAAGTCCACTTTCTTATCAAAGACCCAATTTTACCCGGAGTATGATGGGAACGATCACATGTTGAAAGAAGATTTCTACCGAACCTTGAATGATAACTATCAAGAAAGGATTAGTAGGAATTCGGCGAAGGCTTTTGATGAGCTATTTGATATCGCTAAGGGTTTTGAGTCGCTTGCTCCAAGAAAGAGTGACTTCACCTTTGGCAAACGAAAATTTGAAGCTACTAGCCACTCGAACAAGAAGAACAAGAGTGTGACCGTGAGCGTCGGTAGTGCGAAAAAGGGGGCTTCTAAGAGTTTTGGGCCCGCGTGCTACAATTGTAGTCGACAAGGGCACTTGGCCCGTGATTGTACGAACTCATCTTCCAACAAAATCGTTTGTTTTAATTATAACAAAGAGGGGCACAAGAGGCCGGAGTGTCCCGAATTGCGCAACGATAATGTTAAGCGACTAGAGAAGGCGGCGGGTATGGCTAGGGGTCGAAATTATTTGATGACCAATGAGGAGGCCAAGCAATCTAGCGAAGTTGTCTCAGGTACTTTCATGATTAATTCCAATTCGGCAAGGATACTCTTTGATAGTGGTGCAAACTTGTCGTTTGTGTCACCAAAATTTGTGCCCAAACATAATAAACCGTTAGCTAAGTTAAGTCGTCCGGTAGAAGTTGAAATAGCGGATGGCAAGACGGTGCTAGTGGTTGATGTATGTAAAAATTGTAATGTTGTGTTTGGTGTCGAAAAATTTAAAATCGATATCATCCCTATGACTTTGGGTGATTTTGATATCGTTGTTGGTATGGATTGGCTCGATCATAATAGAGCCGATATTTCATGCCATGAAAAATCTATTCGAGTGAAGACCCCTAGTGGGGGAGAGTTAATTATTCATGGCGATAAACGAAGAAGACTTGTGCCGATATGCACTTTTGCACGGGCACGTCGTTTTCTTGTTGGTGGTTGCATGGTTTTTCTTGCCCATGTTGTTGATACTCGAGATGAGCCACCATCCATTCGTGAAATTCCGGTGGTGAGTGAATTTGAAGACGTTTTTCCGGATGAGTTACCGGGTGTTCCGGCGGAAAGACAAGTTGAATTTCGCATTGAGTTGGCTCAGGGGGCTACCCCATTGCTAAAACTCCTTATCGTTTAGCGCCTACGGAAATGCAAGAGTTGTTAAATCAAACCCAAGAGCTACTTGAAAAGGGTTTTATCCGACCGAGTGCTTCGCCATGGGGTACTCCGGTTTTGTTCGTGAAGAAGAAAGATGGTAGTATGCGGATGTGCATCGATTATCGGGAGTTGAACAAAGTGACGATCAAGAATCGTTATCCTTTGCCTAGGATTGGCGATTTGTTTGACCAACTCCAAGGTGCAACGTATTTCTCCAAAATCGACCTACGGTCCGGCTATCACCAAATGCGGGTCCGTGAGGAAGATATCGAGAAAACGGCTTTTCGAACGCGTTATGGACATTTTGAATTCGTGGTAATGCCTTTTGGTCTTACGAATGCACCGGCGGCATTCATGGATCTTATGAACCGAGTGTGCCAACCTATGTTGGACAAGTTGGTAATTATGTTCATCGACGACATACTTGTCTATTCGAAGAGTATGAATGAACATGAACATCATTTGCGGAGTGTGTTAAATGTGATGACCCAAAAATTTTTACTCAAATTTAAACTTTAATCTTTATATGTCTCCGACACGATAAGCAAAATCTGTAATGTTGAGTCTCGAAAGTTTTGAAATCTATATTCATGTAAGCAATTATCCTTTGACCATGCCTGACGATTCACGAACCTATAAACGTAAATAGAAATGTACATGTAAGTAACTATACTTATACATAATTAGACATTGTAAAATAAATATAGTAGAGAACTGATATGTGAATTAGTTATTAAGAAATATAAATTAAAATAACTAAAACTTGTTATTAATTGATTTCGAACATAATTTGTCAATGATTAACAAAATATAATTGTATAATGTTATACTTTGAGTTTAAATTGTTTTGATAAATATAACTGATACATCTATCTAGGTAATGAATCTAGATATGTAAAACATAATTATATTTAGTAATTTGAATATACATATAATATATGAACATAATATTTATTATATGTATATTGTTAAAACATATAAATATTAATTAAATGTTACTAGATAAGTATTAAATAATACATAATTAATAATAAGTAATGTTACTATAATAAATGTAAATACAAGCTAAAATATAGTTATAAATATTATTATTCTTACTTATTAGTAATATTGTATTACTAATTATTATCACTATTAATATTAATAACATGATTATTAAAACTATTAACATTAAGATAGTTAAGGTATTATCATTATCCTTGTTACTAATATTAGTTATTCATTATTAATATAAGTATCACTACAAAAACTATTATTTATATTGTTATTACTAATATTATCATTAATAAAATTATGATTTTAGTTATTTAATTAATATTAGTATTATTTGATATTACTATAATTAATTAATTTTATTATTATTAAAAAATATCATTATTATGATAAATATTAATATTATTATGATAACTATTATTAATTGTATTATTATTATGTTATTATTAATAATAATATTCAGTATTATTATTATTTATTATTGATAAAATTATTATTATTATTATTAAAAGTATTATTATTATTATTTTTTTTAAATATTGAATTAGACAAAACACATGATCAAATTTAGTTTCACATCACTCTCACACTATAATTGATTGAAGATTCATGTCCTTAATCCAGTACAAATCACATTAGATAGCAGCCAAAATCTGTTACAAATCAAAATCAAGTTGTATTATTTTTTTTCTTCACTTTCGTTTTTCCTGCCTCTGATTCATGTCGACACCACACTTGCTCAATATAATAAACGATCCTTTATTTTGTTGATAAAATTCAGTCAACTCCTCCACCCCCAACATCAATTATAACTGCTTTAAATTATTGAATTCTGTTAAACTAAACCTTTTTTTTCCAGCGCAATACCTCTGTTGTTGGTTCAAAAATTCAAAAACAAGAAAACGAATTTAATTCAAAAATCTAGAAATGCAACCTTGTTAGGAATTCTCTGTTGAATCTTTCTGAAAAGTTTTAACTCTCAATTCGTCTTAACGAATCTCAATTGTCGAGTCAAAGTTTGTAAGTCAAAAAGTCAAACCGTGTTCATCAATCAAATTGAAGTTTTATAGATCGTTTTTGCTGAAATTA
The DNA here is from genome assembly GCF_046630445.1 of Rutidosis leptorrhynchoides. Classification (NCBI taxonomy): domain Eukaryota; kingdom Viridiplantae; phylum Streptophyta; class Magnoliopsida; order Asterales; family Asteraceae; genus Rutidosis; species Rutidosis leptorrhynchoides. The sequence goes on from NC_092335.1 coordinate 596,483,474, forward strand.
ATGATTGAGGAAGTTTTTATGGATCATTTAGAACACAATTCGTGTTATCAACTTTGTCCAAAACATTCTAGATTGCAAAATCATTATTATTTTTTAGAAAACTAGCGACAGCAGCAGGATGTTCATTTTTTATATTTTTTTTTCCTTTTCGTTGCTAATTTAATTCAAACCCTTCTAAGAATCGAGTATGTTTCAAGGATATAATATAAATCAAACAATTCAATAGAAGATGGAAGGATTACTGATCGATTTAATTCATTAAGAAGATGAAAAGGAAACTGGATGATAAAACGGGTTATGTTTGTTTGGAAATGGGACTAATCAGAAAAACACACAGCAGCGAACTGGTTAAGGGTTTGTGTCGGGAAACGAGAGGTCGGGGGTTCGAGTCCCGGCAGGGGCATTCTTTTCCACTGTTTTCTTAAAGGTAGCAATCTAATTATTTTTTATTATTTATTATTATCATGGATTATTATTATTGTTGTTATTATTATTTCCATTAGTTATATTATTTAATGTTATTATTATCATTATTCTAATTATTATTATTAACCTAGTTACTAGTAAGATTAAAATTATTATAACTATAAATATGATAAGTATTATTAATTTGAAATATGAAAATGAAAATTTTAATATGAAAGTAATTGTAAATAAAAGATGAGTAAAAAGAATCGGGAATGAGTATATGTATGTATATAGGATAAGTAATATGTTAGTACATAAAGTTTATAATATAATATGAGATAATATGATAAGATAGCTTGAAGATTAGGATTTCGATGATTAAAAATATATAGTTATATGTAACATATATACATACATATATATATATATATATATATATATATATATATATATATATATATATATATATATATATAGATGTATAGAAAACTAATAAGGTTAAACTTTAAATGAACTTATTTTTAATATATAACGACTGTTATAACCTTAAGGCGTAGATGTTAGTTACATAAAAACTTGGCATATATTAAGGTACAGAATATATTACGACTATAAATGAGAATGGTGTATAAATATATATATAGCTTAGTATGGATTAATAGAACATTAGTAAAAATAGTAAATATAATTATGAGTTGTGACTTATGAATATAACTAATATATATATATATATATATATATATATATATATATATATATATATATATATATACTTATATATGAATAAATATATTTATATATAAAATACATAATTTTTGGATAAAACCTATGCTATTATAATCATCAAGTAACTATAAAATAACATTTTGTATAGATATACTAGAACTACTTAATGTATTAATAAGTATTTAATAAAATGATATATTTTATACATATAATATAACAAAAATTAATATTATATACAAAATGAATATATGAAACGTATATATATATATTATTAATATAAAAAGGATATTACAAATAATAATATATATATTTGTTCGACTACGAGTACATGATTTAATACATATATGAATAATATAGGTTCGTGAATCCGAGGCCAACCCTATACTTGTTCAATGTCGTTCTATGTATTTTTACTACAAAATACATTAGGTGAGTTTCATTTACCTTTTTACCATTTCTATTTTTGGCTGAGAATACATGCGCAATTTTTATAAATGTTTTACAAAATAGACACAAGTAATCGAAACTACATTATATGGTTGAATTATCGAAATCGAATATGCCCCTTGTTATTAAGTCTGGTAATCTAAGAATTAGGGAACAGACACCATAATTGACGAGAATCCTAAAGATAGATCTATGGGCCCGACGAACCCCATCCAAAGTACCGAATGCTTTAGTACTTCGTTTTGTTTATATCATGTCCGAAGGGTTTCTCGGAATGATAGGGGATATTCTATATGCATCTTGTTAATGTCGGTTACCAGGTGTTCAATCCATATGAATGATTATTTTTGTCTCTATGCATGGGACGTATATTTATGAGAAATGAAAATCTTGTGGTCTATTAAAATGATGGGAATGATTATTTATGTTAAACTAATGAACTCATCAACCTTTTGGTTGACACTTTAAAGCATGTTTATTCTCAGGTACGAAAGAAATCTTCCGCTGTGCATTTGCTCATTTTAGGGATATTACTTGAAGTCATTCATGAGATATTTCAAAATACGTTGCATTCGAGTCGTTGAGTTTATCAAGATTAATATTAAGTCAATTATAGTTAGATATATTATGAGATGGTATGCATGCCGTAAACTTTCGATGATATGAAATATTGTCTTTTCAAAAACGAATGCAATGTTTGTAAAATGTATCATATAGAGGTCAAGTACCTCGCGATGTAATCAACTATTGTGAATCGTTTATAATCAATACGGACTTCGTCTGGATGGATTAGTACGGGTATTTACAGTTGGTATCAGAGCGGTGGTCTTAGCGAACCAGGTCTTGCATTAGTGTGTCTAATTGATAGTTGTTAGGATGCATTAGTGAGTCTGGACTTCGACCGTGTCTGCATGTAAAAAGTTTTGCTTATCTTTTTGTCGGAAATCATCTGCTTATCATCCTTAGGAAATTACCTGCTCATTATTCTTAGTCTAGACATGTCTTACTGCCTCTATTGCATAGATAGTGTATAGATAAATTCATATCTTAGCGTATCTGTTATTGTTACCTTTGCCTGACAGCTTCCGTAGATTCTTTCGTAACTTATGGGATTTTAGTATTATATATGCATATGTAAATTATGTATTGCAGGGTACTAATCTATATCCTATAATCTATTTCTTATCGAAAATTCTTCATCTGATCGTACGAGCTGAATCCCTCAACCAGTTCGAGTCCCCCAGATTCCGATAGCTATTTTGATAGTTATTCCGACAACTATTCCAACATGGATGTTCACCTAAGCTCCGGAAGAAGCGTCACTAGAATGAATCAGCCAATCATCCATCCCCAATACATCTGATGAGTTCGTAGTTGACTTAATCAATAAAGATGAGAATAAGTCGATCCTTTTCACTAACCGAATTCACCTCTTGACAATGAACCTGAAGCACTTACCGGTGAACCAGTCTGAAAAATCATTTTCACCCTCATTTCCCGAATATCTCGTCATGATTACATAATATCTCAGATTCTAAACCCTATTCATTCGTTCATTCTTACCGACAATCATCCCGGAGTAATCGAAGAAGTCAACGAGCTTCGCGTCTGAGTAATGATTTTTGGAGAATATGGTGCAAAATTTACCAGCTTCAGCAACATCATCGGCACCAATAGTACCATCAGTAACAGCACCAGTACCATCAACAATCCATGCCCCAACATCTCATTCTGTACCTCGAGTATAATTTGAAGGTATTTCGTATGCCCGAGAGACATATTAAATTAATGTGGCTAATGTGTTATGATCCAAGTCGGGTCATACCCAATAACAAGCTTACCGACACCTTATATGTATTTATCTTAACGATTGGATCATTAAATAAATACGCGACACTTGGACTTTAGAAAATTGGTTTTCTAAAATATTATCACTTGAGATAAATTATTTGGATAATTTATATTTAATTATTTATAGGTTTAAATAATTATGTTGTGTTATATTTTATAAATGGGTTTATAAAATGTAAGTAAATTTAACAAATGCATGTGTTTTATTACAAGTTTATTTAATAATAAGTTTTGTAAAAAAAAAAAAAAATGATGGAAGTTAGATAATTCCCATGGGTGGACGTTTTTTTTTAGTCCCCATGGTTAGTCACATGCTACTTTTTGTTATTTTAAGAATACACATCTACACATGAGCATGCTTGTGTCTTTAATCAAGGTTTGACTCATATATTCAAGTGATAACTTTGAAAACTCCATTTTCTTCTTCTTGGTATGCTGCTGGCCGAATTCTTTGAAGGAGAAGAAAGGGTTTTTAGCTTGCAAAATAAATTCATTAAGTGTCAAAAATCCTAACCACATAAAGGAAGGTGTTGGTGATTGAAAGCTTGGGGTATTACTTGCTTGAGGCTTCAAGTTAGAAGCTCTAAATCCATCATCTTCATCATCATTGTGCTGTCCATTTTCAGCTCCTAACTCACTTTAAAGGAGGTATAATCTTCTTCCTTCTTTATTATATGTAAGCATTATTTCATAACTTGATAACTATATGGAATTCAACCAAAATGGTTATGCATATAAACTTGTTTTCTTCGTAATTATGCTTCCGCTTGTTATAACTTAAAATCAATTGGTTTCATGATATTATTTACATTTAGAAACTTGTTTTATGTTGAATTCCATCAATGGTATCTAGAGCCGAAGTTTATGAAAAATGCTTCTTATATATGGTCTTTAAAACCCACTATATTTGCATTCTAAGTACATGCATGAAAATGGAATGCAAAAATTTTCGGGTTTGGGAGGGTGGATGGATATGGCCGAATTCTTGGAGGACCCAAATGGGTTTTGGGTTGCTCCATTTTGGTCATTTTGTTCATATGTTGTTGTTCACAATCAATGCCTAGACCTTGTGTTGTTTGGTTGCATGTTTGAATGATTTGTATTATTCATTTGTATGTAATAATTTATTCATTCATATGGCATGTAATATTTATTTTGGTTATGTAATTTGTTTTACATTTGGTATGTAATATAGATTAGGTTGTATTTCATTTTTTTTAGAAAAATGTATTAGGATATATTTTGTAAAAATGAAGATCACAAGGAAGAACACAAGAAGCATGTGGATGCAAGGTTAAGTGGGAGGTTAAAACCTCTTACTTTGTGTTTTACCCATTGACCGGTGGCATTTTGTTTTCGGCTAAACAAAATGTCTATCAAAAGGCTTGATTGTGAACATTTGTTTTGCATGCGTGGTTGTTTTAATTTCTTGTATGATTGTGGATTGTGTATGTTACTACAACAAGTTATCACACAAGTTAACAACAAGCAAAACTACATTTAATTGGTTAAATTAAAAATAGTTAACAACATGCATAACGACAAATTTAATTGGTTAAATTAAAAGTGGCAAAAGACCTTAATAAATGGTTATTAAGAACAAGAAAATGATCACATATATAAAATGGTTTATATCAAGTAATTAGCTAAATTACTTGACTTGAAAATGGATTTCAAATGAACCATACACTAAATGCATGTTGGTGTATGGCATAAAAGTTTTCTCAAACTAGAATTAATGAAAACTCAAAATCCCTTTTACAAAACAAAGGTAAACAAGTTAAACGTCATCCTTTTGTGGGAACACTTGAACATAGTAGTGAACTCATAATGGGATAAAGGTCACCTAACCATTATGAACTAGCTAATATGGTTAAGGTAAAATTCGCACACTTGTGGGATAAAGGTCACCTAACCACTTGTATGTTAATTTTACATGTTTTCACAAGTAGGACGACTTGATTTGGGAATCATGAACTTAGGGTCACCGAAGCATGATGAACAAATAGGCGTTGATGGGATAAATATGTCATGCAAAAGGATTGCATGATCCCATAACTATAGAAGTTGCAAAAGGATTGCAATTGTCATATAATGACTACCTAGCTAAATCAAATAACGGGATAAAGGTCACCTAACCAAAATTTGATTTACCGTTGGATTCTAATATTTAATAAGTCAATTAAAATTTAAAAGGGTATTGTTTATTAAATTTAAAATCGATACTTAAATGAACCTTGTTAAAATTTTGTAGATGGCCGCCAATAACAACAACAACATTCCAAACGCACCACTTAACCTAAACAACCTATCGTTAAGGTCTCTCCTCGAGAAAGACAAACTCAACCATACAAACTTTATGGATTGGTTCCGTAATCTTAGGATTGTCCTCAAACTCGAGGATAAAGCGTATGTGTTGGAGGACCCCATTCCCGATCAACCCGACATGGATGATACGGAGGGCATGGCTTACTATGACAAATATTGTGCCGATTCGGTGCAAGTTGGTTGCCTAATGCTTGGGACTATGATACCCGAACTCCAAAAGGATTTCGAACATCATAGTGCATATGACATGATAACGCAATTGAAGGAGATGTTCCTTCAACAAGCACGTGTCGAGCGCTTCGAAACGGTTCGAGCGCTACATGCATGTCGTATGGATGACACCCAATACGTCTCCTCTTATGTCCTCAAAATGAAGAGCCTTATTGATCGTGCTAACCGCCTTAACCTAAACATATCAAATGAGTTAGCCACCGATCTTATCCTTAACTCCCTATCAAAAAGGTTTGATCAATTTGTAATTAATTACAATATGAATGGGATGGATAAGAGCATAGGTGAGCTTCACGGTATGCTTAAAACGGCGGAAACTAGCATGGGTAAAAAGGCTTTACCCGTGTTAGCAATCGATCAAGGTGGGTCCAAAGGTAACACCTCTAAGCCAAAGGTGGCTAAGAGAAAAGGACCCGCCAATCAAGGCAAAGGGAAAGGGAAGATGGTTACCCCAACCATCAACAAGGCTAAGAAGCAAAAGGTAGCCGAGAAGGCAAACCCCAAGGAAGACCCATGCTTCGGTTGCGGTGAGATGGGTCACTGGAAACGAAACTGCCCGGTCTATCTTAAGGAGTTGAAGGAGAAGAGGGATGCGGGGCAATCCTCAGGTAATATATATATGGTATATATAGAGCTTAGTATTACTTCTTCTAATACACGGGTATTAGACACTGGATGTGGAACTCACATTTGCAATTCATCGCAGGGGTTCAAAAGAAGTAGCAAGCAAACGGGAACATCAAGTCTCTACATGGGTAATGGAGCCAAAGTGCAAGTGAAGGCTCAAGGAGACTTTCTGTTAAAGCTTCCAAGTGGTTTGGAACTTATTTTGAATGATGTTTTGTATGCACCCGATTTATGTCGAAACATTATTTCCGTTTCCCGTTTGAAACAATGTGGTTTTAATCTTAATTTTGTTAATGATGATATCCACGTTTATTTAGATAATGTATTCTATTTCAAGGCTTCGTCTTCTAATGGAATTTATGAATTGGTTCATGATGACACATCATCTAGTAGCTCAATGTACCATACAAGCACCATGAAACTCAAAGGGGATTTGAGTGATTCCTACTTATGGCATTGTCGCCTTGGTCACATAAACAAGGACCGAATGCATACACTTCAAAAGAATGGACTTTTGAAATCAAATGAAATGGATTCGCTTGATGTATGTGAATCTTGTTTGCAAGGCAAAATGACTAAAGCACCTTTCAAAGGGACCTATGAAAGGGCTAAGGACTTATTGGAATTAATACATTCGGATGTATGTGGACCCTTTAAGCCCATAGCTAGGAATGGTGAAAGATACTTCGTTACTTTCATTGATGACTTCAGTCGTTTCGGATATGTCTACTTATTAAGACAAAAGGACGAAACTGCTGAAGCATTCAAGAAATATCAAAAAGAAGTACAAAATCAACTCAATAAGACAATCAAGGTACTTCGTACCGATAGAGGAGGTGAATACCTAAGCGATGCTTTCCAAGATCATCTTAAAAATTGTGGGATTATCTCGCAACTTACTCCTCCTGGAACACCCCAGCTTAATGGAGTTTCCGAAAGGAGGAACCGAACCCTAATGGATATGGTTCGATCTATGATGGCTAGAAGCTCGCTACCTCTATCATTTTGGGGTTATTGTCTATGCTCCGCGGCTCGTATTTTAAATATGGCCCCAACTAAGAAAGTGGAACGAACACCTCATGAGATATGGTTTGGTAAACCTCCATCTCTATCATACTTAAAGGTATGGGGATGTGAAGCTTATCCTAAGCGCTACGTCCCTAATAAGTTGTATGCTCGATCCACGAAGTGTATCTTCATAGGGTATTCCAAGGATGATATGGGATACTATTTCTATGATCCATCCGAGCAGAATGTATTTGTTGCTCGGAAGGCTGAATTCCTTGAAACTAAGTTCCTAATGGAAGGAAATAGTGAAAGGAAGATAGATCTTGAAGAGGTTCAAGATCGAGTAGATGATACACAATTGGTTGACACTAGCACTCAACATGAAAATGTTAAGAATGATCACATGGGTGATCAAAGTATACAAAACGTTCGTAGATCTGGTAGGATTAGTAATTCTCCTGAGAGATTTGGATTCTCATGGATGGTTGCTATGTGGTTCATTTGGATGAACCAACAAACTACCAAGATGCTTTATCAAGGTCTGATGAAGATAAATGGCAGGAAGCCATGAACGTTGAGATGCAATCCATGTATGACAACCAAGTTTGGGAATTGGTTGCACAACCTACTAACTCCAAGTTAGTTGATTGTAAATGGCCTTTCAAGGAGAAAACCAAGATACATGGAAACTTGGATACATATATAAAGTATGCAAGTTAAAGAAATCAATCTACGGATTGAAACAAGCATCGAGAATGTGGAACCATCGTTTTAATGAGGAAGTCAAAAATTTTTGACTTCATTAATAACAGTGATGAAAGTTATGTATACAAGAAAGCTAGTGGGAGCACTATCATGTTCCTTGTACTATATGTGGATGATATATTATTATTTGGAAATAATATTCCGCAAATCCAAGGAGTTAAAAACTTGGCTAAGCAGCTGCTTCTCCATTTAGGATCTTGGAGAAGCACAATACATTTTGGGGATTGGGATCTACAGGGATAGATCCAAGAAATTGATAGGTTTGAATCAAAGTGCATACAATAAAAGGCTTGAAAAGGTTCAAGAAGGAAAACTCTAAGAAAGGTTTGGTACCTTTTCAAAGAGAAGCGATTCTCAGTTCATCTCAGTGCCCCACCACGAAAGATGAACAAGAAAGCAAAAGAATGTCCCATATGCGTCTGCTATTGGGTCAATCATGTATGCAATGATATGCACTACACCGGATGTGTCATGCACTCTTAGCATGACAAGAAGATACCAGAATAACCCAGAAAATAGTCATGGGACTGTGGTTAAAAGTATATTGAAATACCTTGGAAGGACTAAGGGTATGTTTCAAATATACGGGTCTGGTGAGGAGGAACTCGCTGTAAAGGGTTACGTGGACGCGAGCTTCCAAACTGAAGGTGCGGTCTCTTGGAAGAGTTAAAAATAGAATGTTGTTGCTTTATCCACTACAGAATCAGAATACATTGCCGTCTCATTGGCAGCTAAGGAAGCTGCATGGATGAAGAAATTCATCGACGACTTAGGAGTGGTCCCTTCCATTCAGGACCCTCTTGAGATCTTTTGTGATAACGAGGGTGTGATTGCTCAAATCAAGGAACCTCGTGCTCACCGAAAGACCCGTCACATTGAGCGGATTTTCAACTTCATATGGGATGAAGTTGAAAAGGGAAAGATATGTATTCACAAAGTTCACACAGATCTTAATGTAGCGGATCCACTCACGAAGCTCTTACATGGATCAAAACATGATGGACATGTTTGTGCATTAGAGCTTCGACATTCTAGTGATTGGTTATGATCTGTTTTAAGTATTGTAACGGAACGAAGTGGTTCAAACTCATTAATATAATTATGGTTTAATTTATTTTGAGTTAAGTTCCTATTTTGCATATTTATCCATGAATAAGTAATTATTCTAAATTCCGTAGTCGATCACATTTGTGGGAACAAGTGTGAGGTTTAGACTATTATGAACTTGGATTGGTATACATTCACGGACTGAATGTGGGGCAAGGTTGCTACCAAGGTTCATAGATATTTGTGGGATACAAATATTGGAAGACCCGCTCTCAAGATTTACTGTATGGAGCCTTTGTGGTTGATCACATGTAATCTTGAGTAAAGGTGAATATCATCGTATCCTCTGACCTGAGATACATATTGGGTCCTGATATTCACTGAGTATTATGCCTTGATTCTTTCCTTCGCTATTCTGAAATATGGTAGTACATAAGGAAGAACTCAGGTATAATACAAAGTGTGTATCTAGGACGTATGTAGTCAAGATGGAATTTGTCCCTCTTATTCGTTGAGAGTCAGATGTCTAAGGCCTGATAAAGTTAAATCTATAAGAGAGTGGTCACTCTGTATCTCTTGGATTTGACATGACATCTAAGATGAAAGGATAAAATGAAAGATTCACCTATTCATATTCGAGTTGGGTACTCGAAAGGGATGATGTTATTGAATGGCACAAAGTCATAACATGTTAGGGGTGATGGACGGTGTGTTAGGCTGTATCCATCACTTGCATTAATTTCTTATGTTTCTCGTGCAAGTGGGAGATTGAAGGTATTTCGTATGCCCGAGAGACATATTAAATTAATGTGGCTAATGTGTTATGATCCAAGTCGGGTCATACCCAATAACAAGCTTACCGACACCTTATATGTATTTATCTTAACGATTGGATCATTAAATAAATACGTGACACTTGGACTTTAGAAAATTGGTTTTCTAAAATATTATCACTTGAGATAAATTATTTGGATAATTTATATTTAATTATTTATAGGTTTAAATAATTATGTTGTGTTATATTTTATAAATGGGTTTATAAAATGTAAGTAAATTTAACAAATGCATGTGTTTTATTACAAGTTTATTTAATAATAAGTTTTGTAAAAAAAAAAAAAAAATGATGGAAGTTAGATAATTCCCATGGGTGGACGTTTTTTTTAGTCCCCATGGTTAGTCACATGCTACTTTTTGTTATTTTAAGAATACACATCTACACATGAGCATGCTTGTGTCTTTAATCAAGGTTTGACTCATATATTCAAGTGATAACTTTGAAAACTCCATTTTCTTCTTCTTGGTATGCTGCTGGCCGAATTCTTTGAAGGAGAAGAAAGGGTTTTTAGCTTGCAAAATAAATTCATTAAGTGTCAAAAATCCTAACCACATAAAGGAAGGTGTTGGTGATTGAAAGCTTGGGGTATTACTTGCTTGAGGCTTCAAGTTAGAAGCTCTAAATCCATCATCTTCATCATCATTGTGCTGTCCATTTTCAGCTCCTAACTCACTTTAAAGGAGGTATAATCTTCTTCCTTCTTTATTATATGTAAGCATTATTTCATAACTTGATAACTATATGGAATTCAACCAAAATGGTTATGCATATAAACTTGTTTTCTTCGTAATTATGCTTCCGCTTGTTATAACTTAAAATCAATTGGTTTCATGATATTATTTACATTTAGAAACTTGTTTTATGTTGAATTCCATCATAATTATCGTTCCACGAATCGTTCTACATCATTTATCTTCGTTCGACATGACGATTATATAACCTCTAATGTTTTAGAGATTATATATTCTTATTCTAACGGTAAACCAAATGAGTTTAATATCATATTGACTCATTAAATCCATGAATATATCTGAAGAAAATATATATGTATATATATTTTCATAAAGATTGTAATTAAAAATTCTTTTGTACAAAATGTTAATGGTGAAAATATTTTAACGGGTACGTAATACCCGAGGAATATTTAGATTTCACCTTAATAAGTTACACTGTACATTCGTCAAAGCTGATTCAACAGTCATTTACTATCCTATTTACATCCACCGATGCACGTATCCGTTCACCACAGAATAACCATTTTCATCTAATTTCATATTTGGATTTTGATTTATCAGAATCCAACAAGTGGCATAATGAAGGAAACATTTGACAAAATAAAATTTGTTAGAAGCAAACAAATTAACTATGAGAAATTTTGTTAAGAATCCACGCTAACTGTTCCTAGCTAATTGTTCCTAGCTAACTGATTACATTTTATTTATCGCAATTTACATTCTCGCAATTTTATTTATCGTCATTTAATTTCTGTTATTTACTTTACGCACTTTATTTATCGTCATTTAATTTCTGTATTTATTTTACGCACTTTAAATATCGGGACACGTATACAAGGTTTTGACATATCATATCGACGCATATATATATATATATATATATTATTTGGAATAACCATAGACACTCTATATGCAGTAATGATCGAGTTCTCTATACAGGGTTGAGGTTGATTCTATAATAATATATATACTTTGAGTTGTGATCGAGTCTGAGACATGTACACGGGTCACGATACATATTAATTAATTCGAATATTATATATTAAACTATATATAAATTATTGGACTGTTAACTGTGGACTATCGACTGTGGACTAATAATATTGGACAATTAAAATGAATTAAAATATTGATTATAACATATGAAACTAAACAATCTTCAAGTTTGCCACTTGATTTCATCTCAAACCTCATTTGTACTTCACGATTACATTCTGCGTTCAAACCTTTCATGATTTTGAAAACACCTCAATCGAGAGGAGGAACCAACCGCACTTCATCTACAGAAGAAAAGATTGATGCATATAGTTATGTACCTGAAAATACTCAGAACCTGAGTAAATGTTTAACACGTATCTGTGCTAACTCCTTTGGTGTTGTTACTACCGAAAATACTTTACAATTCCTTTCCAAAATAGACAACTTTTTCACAGCTTCAGCAAATCAACTTCGACTTCTCATTCGAATGAACTCTACTATAACTTTGACATATAAGTTCGCATTTCGTCATCGTTACCGAGGGACCGTTTATATTCCACCACATTAGCAGTAAACTTACCAGCAACTTCAATGAATCTGGACTTTTTGAAAAATCATTATATTCAGTGAAACCCCGTCGTGTATTCATCTATACCCTGTAACAATAATTACCATACCAATTACCGAGAATCAACAATCAGTATTTCGAATCTCGTAACATTTTTACACCAATAGTTATATGTATACATATAACAGTTATCTCCTAGAATTACGATCTTCAATTCTGAAATTTTGAAAAGCACTCAGTCTACAAATCAATACTCTGAATGTTAAAAAAGCTGAATGAAGCAGCAGAAACCGTAGACAACCGTAAACGACCTTAATCATCGGAAGTTTGATGATAAAGTATAGTATGTTGGAAAAGCTCAGAAAAGTTGGAACTGGAAAGACTGATTGAGCAAACTACGAAGGAGTCTCTGAACAAAACACAAGGACGAAACTTGTACATTAAGAATCCTAATGATTCTGTTTCTGATGAAATCTTTAGCGAATACCTTGCTTTTGACTCCAAACTCTTGCGGACAAATTTTTTCACCATCCTTCGATATTAGAAATTCCAAGATATCATCGTATCTTTCATTATAAATATCCTCCATATTTATGAAGGTATTTTCATAACTATTCTTATCTGAAATCATTAATCTCTTCGTGCTATCAGTGTTACATCATATAGAAGCTGTTAGTTTCTATATTCTGTAAACTTTCAAGCTTAAAATATGAATGTATTGAAGTAATGTTGGGAACTGATGCATGAGTTAATATAATATAATGACACTTGATCAACGTGATTATATTACAGTAAGTCATGCTGAGTTTTTAAATGGAATGTGATGATTCACAGATCATAACGTCATCATGTGTATGTTACACGACTTTTACGTTCTGTCTAATCTATAAACATATCAAGAACATATTTTTCTTGATAGTCCTATCTTTCCTTGAATTCTGGTAATTTGACAAGTCAAATTGTACTATTACCATTTCTTTCTTAGGACATTAACAAATGTTCAATTCTAAAACTTATATCTGCGAATTCTGGACCATTACAAGAGATGCCCAATTGCAGAAAGAAGAAACGAAGGGACAAAGCTCTGAAATAGAAATTGGAGTATAAATCGCAGCAATTAGGGGGGAGTATTAATTGGGGATGACAATGATTATAGAAAACGGAAGCAAGGACATCGAAATATAAGGGAAGATATAAAATCCAACAACAACGCAGAAGTTACAAACTGTGGATATTAATACGAATAGCAATATAAAGACGCGGTAGAATTAAAAATAGTATCACTCCAAGGAAATGGTAGAAGTAAACAGATATTTTTGGGAAGATTGAAAAGAAGGATGACAGAAATGATAATTAGGAAAATATCAAGAATTAGAACCGGATTAATCATTTCACAATCTTTTGGATGTATGGATTAAGAAAGAAAGTATAGGAATGATGAAAATAATAGGATGGAAAAAGTTTGATTTATAATGGAAATATCAGACAGAATAATCGAGGCGGATCACCCTATTTAATTATAGAGATCTTAATTTCCTTAATCGATGAAGAATCAAATCCTATTACGAAGATTTTCTCTAAATCCCTTGAACTTCGGAAATCAATCCTATCTATGTCAAAAGATATGACGAAACTTAATTTTCTCATTTCACTCTTTTGCGATAGTTTCACTCGTACTCTTCACATGAACGTATTGTTTTATCCACATTACTCAGTGATGATAAAACTTCAATTTTTAACTCGTATGGGTCATGAAGACATACTTATTGCCAGTCATGACCATCCCAATCAAATTTCGGGACGAAATTTCTTTAACGGGTAGGTACTGTGATGACCCGGAAATTTTCACTCAAATTTAAACTTTAATCTTTATATGTCTCCGACACGATAAGCAAAATCTGTAATGTTGAGTCTCGAAAGTTTTGAAATCTATATTCATGTAAGCAATTACCCTTTGACCATGCCTGACGATTCACGAACCTATAAACGTAAATAGAAATGTACATGTAAGTAACTATACTTATACATAATTAGACATTGTAAAATAAATATAGTAGAGAACTGATATGTGAATTAGTTATTAAGAAATATAAATTAAAATAACTAAAACTTGTTATTAATTGATTTCAAACATAATTTGTCAATGATTAACAAAGTATAATTGTATAATGTTATACTTTGAGTTTAAATTGTTTTGATAAATATAACTGATACATCTATCTAGGTAATGAATCTAGATATGTAAAACATAATTATATTTAGTAATTTGAATATACATATAATATATGAACATAATATTTATTATATGTATATTGTTAAAACATATAAATATTAATTAAATGTTACTAGATAAGTATTAAATAATACATAATTAATAATAAGTAATGTTACTATAATAAATGTAAATACAAGCTAAAATTTAGTTATAAATATTATTATTATTATTATTACTTATTAGTAATATTGTATTACTAATTATTATCACTATTAATATTAATAACATGATTATTAAAACTATTAACATTAAGATAGTTAAGGTATTATCATTATCCTTGTTACTAATATTAGTTATTCATTATTAATATAAGTATCACTACAAAAACTATTATTTATATTGTTATTACTAATATTATCATTAATAAAATTATGATTTTAGTTATTTAATTAATATTAGTATTATTTGATATTACTATAATTAATTAATTTTATTATTATTAAAAAATAT
Organism: Rutidosis leptorrhynchoides; assembly: GCF_046630445.1. Taxonomy (NCBI): domain Eukaryota; kingdom Viridiplantae; phylum Streptophyta; class Magnoliopsida; order Asterales; family Asteraceae; genus Rutidosis; species Rutidosis leptorrhynchoides. The sequence goes on from NC_092335.1 coordinate 596,498,752, forward strand.
CATTATTATGATAAATATTAATATTATTAGGATAACTATTATTAATTGTATTATTATTATGTTATTATTAATAATAATATTCAGTATTATTATTATTTATTATTGATAAAATTATTATTATTATTATTATTAAAAGTATTATTATTATTATTATTATTTTAAATATTGAATTAGACAAAACACATGATCAAATTCAGTTTCACATCACTCTCACACTATAATTGATTGAAGATTCCTGTCCTTAATCCAGTACAAATCACATTAGATAGCAGCCAAAATCTGTTACAAATCAAAATCAAGTTGCATTATTATTTTTCTTCACTTTCGTTTTTCCTGCCTCTGATTCATTTCGACACCACACTTGCTCAATATAATAAACGATCCTTTATTTTGTTGATAAAATTCAGTCAACTCCTCCACCCTCAACATCAATTATAACCGCTTTAAATTATTGAAGTCTGTTAAACTAAACCATTTTTTTTCTAGCGCAATTCCTCTGTTGTTGGTTCAAAAATTCAAAAACAAGAAAACGAATTTAATTCAAAAATCTAGAAATGTAGCCTTGTTAGGAATTCTCTGTTGAATCTTTCTGAAAAGTTTTAACTCTCAATTCATCTTAACGAATCTCAATTGTCGAGTCAAAGTTTGTAAGTCAAAAAGTCAAACCGTGTTCATCAATCAAATTGAAGTTTTATAGATCGTTTTTGCTGAAATTAATGATTGAGGAAGTTTTTATGGATCATTTAAAACACAATTCGTGTTATCAACTTTGTCCAAAACATTCTAGATTGCAAAATCATTAATTTTTTTTTTAGAAAACTAGCGACAGCAGCAGGATGTTCATTTTTTTATATTTTTTTTCCTTTTCGTTGCTAATTTAATTCAAACCCTTCTAAGAATCGAGTCTGTTTCAAGGATATAATATAAATCAAACAATTCAATAGAAGATGGAAGGATTACTGATCGATTCAATTCATTAAGAAGATGAAAAGGAAACTGGATGATAAAAACGGGTTATGTTTGTTTGGAAATGGGACTAATCAGAAAAACACACAGCAGCGAACTGGTTAAGGGTTTGTGTCGGGTAACGAGAGGTCGGGGGTTCGAGTCCCGGCAGGGGCATTCTTTTCCACTGTTTTCTTAAAGGTAGCAATCAAATTATTTTTATTTATTTATTATTATCATAGATTATTATTATTGTTGTTATTATTATTTCCATTAGTTATGTTATTTAATGTTATTATTATCATTATTCTAATTATTATTATTATTAACCTAGTTACTAGTAAGATTAAAATTATTATAACTATAAATATGATACGTATTATTAATTTGAAATATGAAAATGAAAATTTTAATATGAAAGTGATTGTAAATAAAAGATGAGTAAAAAGAATCGGGAATGAGTATATGTGTGTATATAGGATAAGTAATATGTTAGTACATAAAGTTTATAATATAATATGAGATAATATGATAAGATAGCTTGAAGATTAGGATTCGATGATTAAAAATATATAGTTATATGTAACATATATATATATATATATATATATATATATATATATATATATATATATATATATATATATATATATATATATATATATATATATATATAGAAAACTAATAAGGTTAAACTTTAAATGAACTTATTTTTAATATATAACGACTGTTATAACCTTAAGGCGTAGATGTTAGTTACATAAAAACTTGGCAAATATTAAGGTACAGAATATATTACGACTATAAATGAGAATGGTGTATAAATATATATATATATAGCTTAGTATGGATTAATAGAACATTAGTAAAAATAGTATATATATATATATATATATATATATATATATATATATATATATATATATATATATATATATATATATATATATATATGAATAAATATATTTATATATAAAATACATAATTTTTGGATAAAACCTATGCTATTATAATCATCAAGTAATTATAAAATAACATTTTGTATAGATATACTAGAACTACTTAATGTATTAATAAGTATTTAATAAAATGATATATTTTATACATATAATATATCAAAAATTAATATTATATACAAAATGAATATATGAAACGTATATATATATTATTAATATAAAAAGGATATTACAAATAATAATATATATATTTGTTCGACTACGAGTACATGATTTAATACATATATGAATAATATAGGTTCGTGAATCCGAGGCCAACCCTATACTTGTTCAATGTCGTTATATGTATTTTTACTACAAAATACATTAGGTGAGTTTCATTTACCTTTTTACCCTTTCTATTTTTGGGCTGAGAATACATGCGCAATTTTTATAAATGTTTTACGAAATAGACACAAGTAATCGAAACTACATTATATGGTTGAATTATCGAAATCGAATATGCCCCTTGTTATTAAGTCTGGTAATCTAAGAATTAGGGAACAGACACCATAATTGACGAGAATCCTAAAGATAGATCTATGGGCCCGACGAACCCCATCCAAAGTACCGGATGCTTTAGTACTTTGTTTTGTTTATATCATGTCCGAAGGGTTTCTCGGAATGATAGGGGATATTCTATATGCATCTTGTTAATGTCGGTTACCAGGTGTTCAATCCATATGAATGATTATTTTTGTCTCTATGCATGGGACGTATATTTATGAGAAATGAAAATCTTGTGGTCTATTAAAATGATGGGAATGATTATTTATGTTAAACTAATGAACTCACTAACCTTTTGGTTGACACTTTAAAGCATGTTTATTCTCAGGTACGAAAGAAATCTTCCGCTGTACATTTGCTCATTTTAGGGATATTACTTGAAGTCATTCATGACATATTTCAAAAGACGTTGCATTTGAGTCGTTGAGTTCATCAAAATTAATATTAAGTCAATTATAGTTAGATATATTATGAGATGGTATGCATGCCGTCAACTTTCGATGAAATGAAATATTGTCTTTTCAAAAACGAATGCAATGTTTGTACCTCGCGATGTAATCAACTATTGTGAATCGTTTATAATCGATACGGACTTCGTCCGGATGGATTAGGATGGGTCTTTACATTAAAGACCTTGCGGAAGGAGAAGTTGTATGCTAAATTCTCCAAATGTGAATTTTGGCTAAGGGTCTATTGTGATGCTTCTTTAAATGGGCTCGGTTGTGTTCTAATGCAAAGGGGTAAAGTCATCTCTTATGCCTCTCGACAATTAAAGGAACACGAGACGAGATATCCGACTCATGATCTTGAGTTGGCGGCGGTTGTTCATGCGTTGAAAATTTGGCGCCATTACTTGTATGGTGTCAAGTGTACAATTTATTCGGATCACAAGAGTTTGAAACATATTTTTGATCAAAGAGATTTGAATTATCGTCAACATAGATGGATGGATGTGGTGAAAGACTACGATTGTGAGATACTTTATCATCCGGGCAAGGCGAATGTGGTTGCGGATGCGTTAAGTCGAAAGAGTCATCACCCGGCATTAAGATTGGGATTGTTACTTATGATTATTACTAATGATTTTCTTGAAAAACTTGGTGTGATTCAAATAGAGGCTTACGTTTACAACAAGCATGCGGAATGAATTGTGGGACAATCGGAGTTCATTACTATGGGCTCGCGTGGTTTGTTGTCTTTTCAAGGAAGAGTGTGGGTGCCTAAGATGGGTGATTATCGACAAGTGCTACTTGATGAAGCACATAAGTCAAAGTATTCCATTCATCCGGGTGCGACAAAAATGTATCTTGATTTAAGGAAAGATTATTGGTGGCCGGGCATGAAACGTGATATTGTAAAGTATGTTGAGCAATTCATCACGTGTTTGCAAGTTAAGGCCGAGCACCAAAAGCCGTATGGTAAGTTACAACCGTTAGAAATCCCGAAGTGGAAATGGGAGCACATTACCATGGATTTCATCACAAAGTTACCTAAAACGGCGAGAACCCAATTCGATTCGATTTGGGTGATAGTTGATCGATTGACGAAGAGTGCCTTGTTTCTTCCCATTCGGGAAGCGATATCGTCGGAGACCTTGGCTAAGTTGTTTATCAAGGAAGTCATCTCTCGACACGGAGTTCCTATATCTATTATTTCTGATCGAGATACCCGATTCACATCTCGGTTTTGGGAAAAGTTTCATGAAGATATGGGCACACAATTGAAATTGAGCACGGCGTATCATCCTCAGACGGACGGTCAAACCGAACGTACGAATCAAACTTTGGAGGATATGTTACGGGCGTGTATTATTGATTTCGGTGGTAGTTAGGATGAGCACTTACCTTTGGTGAAATTCTCGTACAATAATAGTTATTATACTAGTATCGGGATGCCACCGTACGAGATGCTTTATGGGCGGAGGTGCCGAACTCCGATTTGTTGGGGTGAAATTGGCCAAAAGGAAATCGGGAGTACCGATTTGGTCTTAGAAACGAATAGCAAGATTGATATGATTTGGGATCATTTGAAAAAGGCGCAAGATAGACAAAAGTCGTATGCCGACAAGCGTAGACGAATGATCGAATTTCAAGAAGGTGACATGGTGATGCTTAAGGTTTCGCCATGGAAAGGTGATATTCGGTTTCAAAAACGGGGAAAGTTAGCTCCTCGGTTTATTGGACCATTTAAGTTTTTAGCTCGTGTTGGTGAAGTCGCGTATCATTTGGAATTACCCGAAGAGCTTGCGGGGATCCATAATACATTCCATGTTTCCCATCTCCGTAAGTGTCTTGCGGATGATTCATCGTGGGTACCATTAGACGAAATTGAGCTAAACAATAAGTTAGAGTATATTGAGGAGCCGATTGCCATACTCGATGAGAAGGTCAAAAGGTTGAGACATAAAGAGGTTAGGACTTTTAAAGTTCAATGGCGTCGTAGTAAGGGTTCCGAGTTTATTTGAGAGCCCGAAGAATTTGCGTTGGTTTATCTTCCCTCTTGTCATGCGGCTTGAATCGTGAGGACGCGCTCCGATTCAAGTGGGGGAGAGTTGTAAGACCCTAATCTTCATTGTACAGCAGAGTATATAGAGTACATAAAGTGTGAAAATGATTGTGCAGTTAAACAGAATTCAGAAACAGAAGTCAGAGAGCGATCTGAGCTTAGTGCGCGCCGCGCACACCAAAGGGAGCGCGCCGCGCACTCCCTACTGTAGCCCGTTTTTTTGCTGTTTTAATGAGATATTTTGATGGGCATTTCGGTAATTTCATTTGTGGATGGGATAAAGGCTACCAGATCTATTTGGGTGGAGTCATAACTCCATCTTCAACTACTTTATCCTTATCACTTTAAATCTAGAGAGAGACTTTGATTCTTGAGTGAGAAAGCTTAAATCCAAGAGGAAGAAGTTTCTTTCGGGTCAAATTGCGTGCATTAAAGTTGTTCATCTCATCTCTAGCATCATTTTGGTTGTAGTGGTACGTTCTAACTTTAATTTCCTTACCTTAATTTTGTATAAGGGTTAGGGTTTGAGTTAGTGATGAACATAAACCCATATTTGGTGATTTTGGGTGTTCTTGGATAAAATGGAGTCATAAAGACTCAATGGTAACTAACCTAGGGTTTCAAAAGGTTAATTGATATTTATGAGTTCTAATTGGTTAGTTAATCACTAGCACACCTAGTTAATTAGTAAATGGGTAGATAACCCGAAATGGGTGTGTTAACTTTAAATTAGTCAAAGGGCTAATGATTGACCTAATTGGGAAATATAGGTATGAAATACCCTAATTGTGTAATGGTTAATGTTGTTGGATCTTAATCACTAGCTCTTAAGTGATTAATGATGGTCTTGACCCTTAAAGGGCGGTTTTGGTAAAAATGGGGCATTTAATGCATTTAAGTCATTAAATGCACATAAGTGAAATTGTTGGTATTTAGTCCAACTAGTTATATGGGTTGATTGAAGTACTTATTATATTAGGTACTTTGCTTTGAAGCTTGTGGAAGTATAAAACCGTCACCAAATCGTTAAAGGTGAGTGGAATGATTATATGCATATGTATGTAATGTATTTATTTGAATGCTATGGTATGAACCAAAGAGCTGGTAGTGCCATAGTATGTGCGAGCGTGCTATGATGTGAACCAAAGAGCCGGTAGCGTCATAGTATGTGTGTTATACTGTGAACCAAAGAGCCGGTAGCGCTATAGCACGATTTGTTAGGGTGTGAACCAAAGAGCCGGTAGCACCTTAGCGTTGTTAGGGTGTAAACCAAAGAGCCGGTAGCACCTTAGCGTTGTTAGAGTGTGAACCAAAGAGCCGGTAGCACTCTAGCGTGAGTATGACTCGAGTTGTGATGTGAACCAAAGAGCCGGTAGCATCATGACAAATGCGTATGGTGTGGACCAAAGAGCCGGTAGCACCATGACGCGAGAATGGTTAACCATGGTTGTGTATTGTTTTGTAGCATATTATATTATGTCGATTATATGTTATTGATTACGCTAGTAGCGGTTTGTTGGAGATTATTAGCTTTGTACTTGAGATGGTATGCTAATTGTATTGCTAGCGTGTATAGGGGACGCTTTTGGGATGTGATAGCTTTTGGAGTTTGACCGAGATATGGGTAGTTTAACCCCAAACACCATGCTCATAGTGTCGTTTGGAATTTAAACTAGTGTGGTCGAAACTCGAACTTTTGTATGAAACTCGTAAAACGGCCGATGTGGGCCCCGTTTTGTAAAACTCATTTTATGTTTGAATCGTATGAGTTTTTCATATTAGAACATGTTGTGAAAAGCGTTTCGTCTAAATATGTCGGGAAGTGGGAGATCTTTATTTGAAAAATTGAAAAATCGGAAAGAACTGAAAATAGACCTGTGCGCGCCGCTCACCTTGAGGTGGTGCGCGTGGCGCACTCCCCTGTAATAAAAAAAAATTCTTATGCGTGTTCGATTGTATATTGGGTTGGGTTGTTACATCGGTATTTGAATATGTTTGATTATTTGAACATTTACCTTCGAGTGACCATTTTCCGCATTTGTAACATCTTTCAAGGTGTCGTGCTCTTCTTTTTGTTGCGGATTTTGATTTTCCTTTACCAAAATGTAACTTATTATGATCGTTCATGAGTTCTTTTCTTACTCCGTCCAATTTGGCTCTTATTACTGACACCAGGTCACTTGGAAGTGTGTCATTATTACGTTTAGTAATCAAAGCGTGTAGCATTAGACAATAGTTCAGATCAAAGGAATTCTTCATCTCGTAAAACCTAAAAAAATAAAAATTCAGAATGGGGGGAGAAGACTAGTTCTTTAGGGTCTGCTAGGGAAAGACCATTCGGATTCCATTCTCGAGAACTACACGAAAACAGAATATCTGACTCTAACAGAAATATATATTACCCTAAAAAAAATTCGAACCTTCCCACACTTAGTTAGCTGTGGTGTCGAAATTGTGATTAACTTCATCTTCAACTTCCATTGGATTATCTATGTAATGTTTAACTCTGTGATCATTAACCTTAAATTCAACCCAATTTGAATTTATTAATTCCACTATTCTGTATGGGAAAACTCTTTTGACTATGAATGGTCCAGACCATCTTGATTTCAATTTTCCAGGAAATAGCTTGAATCGTGAATTGAAAAGAAGAACTATGTCTCCTTCCTTAAATTCTTTTGAACTTCTGATTCTTTTATCATGCCATTTCTTCGTTCTTTCCTTTTAGATTAACGAATTTTCGTATGCTTCATGTCTTAATTCTTCTAATTCGTTTAGTTGACTTAATCGTAGACGTCCAGTTTCATGTAAATCAAGATTACATGTCCTCAAAGCCCAAAATGCTTTGAGTTCAATTTCTACTGGAAGATGACATGCTTTTCCGTAAACGAGTCTAAAAGGTGTGGTTCCAATTGGAGTTTTGTAGGCTGTTCTAAAAGCCCAGAGTGCATCCTCCAATTTCATGGACCAATCCTTCGGATTTGATCCTACGGTTTTCTCTAGAATACGTTTTAAAGCTCGGTTGGTATTTTTAACTTGTCCACTTGTTTGTGGATGATAAGCGGTTGAGATTTTATGAGTTACTCCATATCTTTTGAGAACTTTCTCAAGTTAATTATTACAAAAATGAGTACCCCGATCACTTATTAAAGCTTTCGGTGTTCCAAACCATGCAAAAAGATGTTTTAAGAAGTTGACTACAACTCGTGCATCGTTAGTTGGGAGAGCTTGTGCTTCCGCCCATTTAGATACATAATCAATGGCAACGAGAATGTAGAGATTATTATGAGATTTTGGAAATGGACCCATAAAGTCAATACCTCAAACGTCAAATACTTCACATACTTGAATGACATTTTGTGGCATTTCATCACGTTGATTTATTTTTCCGGCCCTTTGACAAGCATCACAGGATTTGCAAAGAAGGTGTGCATCTTTGAAAATTGTAGGCCAATAGAATCCAGCATCGTAAACTTTTCTTGCTGTGAGTTGAGGCCCATAATGCCCTCCTGTTGGTCCTGTGTGACAATGGTTTAAGATTTGACTGGCTTCATCCCCAAATACACATCGGCGTATTATTCCATCGGGACAACTTTTAAACAAATGTGGATCTTCCCAGAAATAGTGTTTTATATCACTAAAGAATTTCTTTCGTTTTTGGTACGACAACTCTCTTTCAAGGAATCCACATACTAAGTAGTTTGCATAGTCTGCAAACCATGGAATTTCACTATAATTTATCTTCAATAGATATTCATCAGGAAAGTTGTCTTGTATGGCGGATTCATTCAGAACTTCTAATTCAGGATTTTCAAGACGAGAAAGATGATCAGCGGCGAGATTTTCTGCTCCCTTTTTATCTCGGATTTCAATATCGAACTCTTGTAAGAGTAAGATCCAACGGATTAATCGTGGTTTAGCATCTTGTTTCGAAAATAGGTATCTAAGAGCAGAATGGTCGGTATAAACCACCGTTTTAGCTAGAACGAGATATGAACGAAATTTGTCAAAAGCAAAGACAATGGCAAGGAGTTCTTTTTCAGTAGTTGTGTAATTAGTTTGTGCTCCTTGTAATGTCTTACTAGCGTAATATATAGGTTGAAATCATTTTTCAATCATTTGTCCTAAAACGGCTCCCATTGCAAAATCACTTGCATCGCACATAAGTTCAAACGGTAGATTCCAATTTGGAGTTATCATGATCGGAGCATTAGTGAGTTTTTCTTTAAGAATATTAAAAGATTTGATGCATTTATCTGAAAAGATGAATGGAGCATCCTTTTCTAGGAGTTTATTCATAGGAGTGGCAATTTTAGAAAAATCTTTTATGAAACGTCAGTAAAAACTGGCATGCCCTAGAAAACTCCTAACTCCTCTAACATTGGTGGGATGTGGAAGTTTAGCTATTACATCTACTTTAGCTCTATCCACTTCAATTCCTTCTTTTGAAATTTTATGACCAAGAACGATGCCTTCTTTAACCATGAAATGGCATTTCTCCCAATTAAGTACTAGATTTGATTGTTCGCATCTAATAAGCATTCGTTCAAGATTAACTAGACATGATTCAAATGTATCACCGAAGACTAAAAAGTCATCCATGAAAACTTCCATGCATTATTCTATCATGTCATGAAAAATCGCCATCATGCACCTTTGAAAGGTTGCAGGGGCGTTGCAAAGTTCAAATGGCATGCGTTTGTAAGCAAAAGTACCATAAGGGCACGTGAACGTGGTTTTTTCTTGGTCCTCGGGTGCTATTGGAATTTGAAAATATCCGGAAAAACCATCAAGAAAACATAAGTTTTGATTGTATGGTTTAACATAAGGTTTAGCCTTAACTGTGTTATCTTCATTAACCTTTTCAACTACCGATTCTATTTCCTTATCTTGCTCAGATTGTGGTTCTTGTAGAGTAGGAATAGAGTCATCAGAAATTAGAGGTATTTCAGGTGGTTTAAGTGTAATACCACTTCTCGTGGTAATAGCTTTAGCTGTTTCATTCCGGGAGTTAGCATTTGTATCGCTAGGTAGACTTCCCGATTTTCTTTCACCCATCAACCTTGCTAGGTTACTTACTTCTTGTTTCAGATTTTGAATAGAAGCTTGTTGATTTCTAAATGCTTGAGCATTTTGTTCATTGGTTTGTTTCTGAGATGTGAAAAACTGAGTTTGAGATTCAACTAGCTTCGATATCATATCTTCTAAATTTGGCTTTTTATCATCGGTTTGTTTTGAAAAATAGGTCTTTGCTGATTGTAAGTATTATTAGATACTTGTTGATTGCTAGGACCTTATTGGTTGTTGTATGGACCATTTCGGTTATAATTCTGATTTTGATTGTAAATTGGTCTTGGCGGTTGATAATTATTCTGATAATTATTTTCAGGCCTTTGGTTCATGTATGAAATATTCTCTCTTTGTTCCATTGTTGGTTCAATACTGAGTCAATCTTTTGTCAAATGTGGTCCTCCACACTGCTCACAACTAATTCGTATTGAGTGGATATCTTTAGTCATCTTTTCCATTCGTCTCTCGACAGCGTCTATCTTTGCGGAAATGGAATCAAAGTCATGGCTAGAATCGGCTCTAGCTGCTTTAGATGATCTAACGATATCTTTTTCTTGGTGCCACTCATGTGAGTAGGAAGCAGTGTTATCAATAATTTTGTAAGCGTCAGTTGCGGTTTTCTTCATAATGGAAACACCAGCTGCTATATCGATGTCTTTTCGTGTAGTGAGGTCGCATACTTGGTAGAATATTTGTACTATTTGACAGGTGTCTAAACCATGTTGTGGACATCCTCTCAATAACTTTCCAAATCTTGTCCACGCCTCATATAGAGTTTCATTTGGCTTTTGTGTGAACGTAACAATTTCTCCTTGAAGTCTCACGGCTTTAGATGCCGGAAAGAATTGTTTAAGAAATTTTTCAACTAAAACATCCCATGTATCAATCGCCCCTTCAGGTAACGATTCTAACCAATCTTTGGCTTCTCCCTTTAAAGTCCAGGGAAATAACATGAGATATATCTGTTCATCCTCCACTTCTCTTATTTTAAATAAAGTACAGATCCTATTAAAAGTACGAAGATGTTCGTTTGGATTTTCCTTCGGTGCACCACTAAATTGGCATTGATTAGTTACCATGTGTAGAATTTGTCCTTTGATTTGATAATCTGGCGCATTAATGTCAGGTTGAGTAATTGCATGACCTTGGCCAGTGCATTTAGCTCGCATTCGGTCTTCCATACTTAGAGGTTCCAGATTTTCCATGATTGAATTTGTTGAATCTGAATCACTATAGGATTCTGATTTAATGGTTGGTTCCTCGACAATTTCTGTTTGAATGATTGGTAGTTCTGGAGGAAAGATTAATGGTTCAGGATCTCTGAATTGTCCCTGAATATCCTCCGGATTCTCAATTGTGAGATCGGGTTCAAAAAATGGATTATCGGAAATTTGAATTGGAGTACTTGGTCGACTGGATGAGGATTATAAAAAAAAATTAACGGCGACAATATTTGCTAGATGTCTTGATCTGGTTACAGGTGGTGAATGTATAAAAGGTGGTGAACGTTTTGCTCGGTGCATTCACTGAATATCCTATCTTATTAGTTTTTAAAAAGAAAGAGAAATTATATAAGTTATCCAATTAATAGACTTTTCTGCTTTTGCCCACGTTTCGAATAGCCAATAGATGTAGCAGGGAGCCAGAACCCTTTAAATCGGAAGCTCACAACTCAGCCACTAACAAATCTAACTATTACTACGAAGCAGAAAATTTTGGATGTCTATCAATTTAATCACTTAAAATAATTTTTTGTTGAAATTTTAGAGAAGAAATAGAAAATTCTATGTCCTAAAAACTAGAGCGGCGAGAAATAAGAAAGAAAAAGAGCGCGTCGAAAAACGTCGAAAAAAATAAATGGTCGAAAAATAAAAATAAGAAAGAAAAACGTCGAAACTTAAAAGTCTAAAACTAAGAATTAAAGGTTGCGTCTAAAGGTATTAAAGCTTAAAAGAAATTCTATATCCAAAACGGCAATAACTTAAAAAGTACTAAAATCTTAAAACGGCGTCGCAAAAATCGAAAGCACCTAAATCTTATTCTAAAGAAAAAGCACTTAAGGGATTTTACGGCAAAGCCTAAAAATCTAGAAATAAAAATAACTATGGCAAAAACTATGACTTAAAACTAAATACGAACGAAAAATACAAATATTACGAATACACGATTAAAAAGTTACGAAATTTTAAAAATAAAACTTAAAGTTGTGGAAATTTTTTTTTTATAAAAATATTATTTTTAAATTAATATTTTATAAAAGTATTAATTTTATAAGTAATAAAACTAATTAAAACCTAAAAATACAAATTTAATTAACTAAAACTAATTAATATTTTAATTAAACCCTAATTAATAATAATAAATAAATAAATAACCCTAATTTCGTAATTAATGCTGCAATGTTTGACCTGTTAGATACCTCCGCGAGTGTGGATGCCAACTGGAAAAAAGTACCGCGAGTGCGGATGCCACAGATGCAGGTCGAAATTTTTTTTTTTCGGATCAGTTTCTATTTTTTTTTACTTTTTATGTTTTGTTTTTTTAATTTTCTATTTTATTTTATAGAAAATGTTTTATAATATAACTAAAACTTATATTTTAAATAAAAATCACTTATTAGTATTTTATAACTAAAAATACTTTTTTTATATAGCGTTGCGCTTTCGGCGTTTTAGTTTCCCCGGCAGCGGCGCCAAAAATACTTGATGTGTGCGAGGTGGTGTATAAAATAGTTATATTTTTACAACAAAATACTATTAAATACGATACAATTTTACACAAGTTATTTATTTATTTATAGAGTGGATATACCTAAACCTTGCTACAACACTTATAGGCAGCGTACCTAATCGTACAGTAGTGTAGTTTTTAGTAAGTCCGGTTCGTCCACAGGGAACTCGCCAAGTTTAACGCTATATTTTTAAAAACTATATATAAATATAAATATAAGTAGTATCATTATTATAAAAGGTGGTTTTTACCGTTTAATGACTGGTTTGTCGATTTTAAAACTTTAGTCGCAGTTAAAACCTAATGTAAAATATTAAAAATAAATATAACTTAATTTTAAGCGTAAAGTAAATAATGATAATGAAATTGCAATAAAAGTGCGATAATTAAAAAGTACAATAATTAAAAGTGCAATTAAATAAAATGACAATAAATAAAATTGCGATAATTAAAAGTGCAATTAAATATGAAATATATAAATTATGCTTATTTAAACTTCCGTAATCATGATGTTTGACGTGTTGATTTTAGTTTATTACCATGAGTTAATTGTACTTTGTCCTGGATTATTCAATATGTCCGTCTGGTTTTTGTCTATAACAGTCCATCAGTCATAAATATAAAGTGCGAGTGTCCTCGTCAAATTATCCTTATATCCGAAGTCAAATATTCCAACTAATTGGGGACTTAAACTATAATTACACCAAGTGTCCTTGTATATAATTCACCCCTATTTTAATAAGTCCATTAACTATTAATTCATTCCCGTGTCCGGTTAAATGAACGATTATTAGTACTTATAAATATCCCGCCCATCGTGTCCGATCGAGTGTATATGGTTATTTATAGGTACGTCCAATTGTAAATCTTTATATTTAATTAACAAACTATCATTTAATTAAACAAATATAAAGCCCATTAATAGCCCATAGTCTAATTTCCACAAGTGTCGTTCTTTTGTCCAAACCCCAATTATGGTACAAAGCCCAATTACCCCGTCTTTAATATTTAGCCCAACATCATGATTACTTCAATTTAAATAATCATACTAATAACTTAGCTACTAGACATTAATTTAAAAAGGTTGAACATAACTTACAATGATTAAAAATAGCGTAGCATTACACGGACAGAATTTCGACTTACACCCTTACAACATTCGCTAACATACCCTTATTATTAGAATTTAAAATTAAAATTAAAATTAAAATTAAATATATATATATATATATATATATATATATATATATATATATATATATATATATATATATATATATATATATATATATATATATATATATATATATATTATACGAGTGAACAAAGAAGAAAAAGATGTATAGAATTCAGCAAAATGCGTTGCCTTTTATAGGCCCCATCTGGATACTGTGCACTTCGCGAGTGCGGTTTTTCTTGCCTTCGAAGCTCCGCATGTGCGGAGCTGTGGATTCCAGCTCACACTTTGGATCCTAGCTTTGCCGACGGTTTTTAAAATATAAATATAATATATATATAATTTTAAGAATTATTTATATATTATATTATATTTATTTGCATAGTTGACTTGTAATTTTCGGCCCGTTGCGTCGTGCGTTGAAAGTTGACTTAGGTCCCGGTTCCGGATTTTCGAACGTCCTTGTGTACTATTTAATATCTTGTACTTTGCATTTTGCGTCTTGTACTCTTGCAATTTTGAGACGTTTCTCATCAATAATTTGAACCACTTTGATTGTACTTTGTACTTTTTAGCTTTTTGGTCGTTTGCGTCTTCAAATCGTCGAATTTGTCTTTTGTCTTCACCTTTTATTATTTAAACGAATATTACTTGTAAATAGAACAATTGCAACTAAAAGCTTGTCTTTCTTGAGGGATAATGCTATGAAATATATGTTCGTTTTTAGCATTATCAGGTTACCATGTCTTGGTACCTATATCCTACCAGCAAAATACAGGGTTCCATCGACCTTTACTTCAAGCTGTTTTTCTAACCCTCTGCTCATTTCGCCTTTTTCATTTTCTTTTTTTAAAGCCTCTAACTGTGCTGCTTGAATTTGCTTTGTGAGATCAGTACGAATTGTAATATTCAAAGCTCGGACCCTAAGAGGTTTTACTCTTTCTTTCTGACTTAGGGCATCAGCTACAACATTAGCCTTTCCAGGGTGGTAACGGATTTCACAATCGTAATCGTTCAACAACTCTATCCAGCGACATTGCCTCATATTGAGTTGTTTTTGATCAAAAATATGTTGAAGACTCTTATGATCGGTGTACACTGTACACTTGGTTCCATATAGATAGTGTCTCCATATTTTGAGTGCAAAAACTACTGCTCCAAGTTCCAAATCGTGCGTCGTATAGTTCTTTTCATGAATTTTTAGTTGTCGTGAGGCATATGCGATAACTTTTGTGCGTTGCATTAATACACATCCTAAACCTTGGCGCGAAGCGTCACAATAGATCACGAAATCATCATTTCCTTCTGGTAATGACAAAATGGGTGCAGACGTTAACTTCTTCTTTAATAACTGGAATGAGGATTCATGTTCCGTGGACCAATCATACTTCTTTCCCTTTTGAGTCAATGCAGTTAAGGGTTTGGCGATTCTAGAGAAATCTTGAATAAATCTTCGGTAGTAACCAGCAAGACCTAAGAATTGGCGGATTTGTGTTGGAGTCTTCGATGTTTCCCATTTACTAATGGCTTCGATCTTGGCAGGGTCAACTTTAATTCCATGTTTACTGACAACATGGCCCAAAAACTGTACTTCTTGTAACCAGAAATCACACTTTAAAAATTTTGCGTACAATTCTTCTTTCTTGAGTATCTCTAGTACCAGTCTTAAGTGTTGCTCATGTTCTTCCTTGTTCTTCGAATAAATCAATATGTC
Source organism: Rutidosis leptorrhynchoides (assembly GCF_046630445.1). Taxonomy (NCBI): domain Eukaryota; kingdom Viridiplantae; phylum Streptophyta; class Magnoliopsida; order Asterales; family Asteraceae; genus Rutidosis; species Rutidosis leptorrhynchoides. Next base: position 596,514,395 of record NC_092335.1, read on the forward strand.
ATCGATAAAAACAATGACAAATTTGTCTAAATACGGTCTACAGATGCGATTCATTAGATCCATGAATACTGCTGGAGCATTAGTCAATCCAAAAGGCATGACTAGAAATTCATAGTGACCGTAACGGGTTCGGAACGCGATTTTAGGAACATCTTCTTCCTTCACTCTCAGCTGATGATATCCGGAGCGTAGATCAATCTTAGAATAAACACTTGATCCTTGCAATTGATCAAACAAATCATCAATCCTCGGTAATGGGTACCGATTCTTGATCGTTAATTTGTTTAATTCTCGGTAATCTATGCACATTCTCATAGATCCATCCTTCTTCTTGACGAATAGAATAGGAGCACCCCAAGGTGAAAAACTGGGACGAATAAATCCACGGTCCGATAATTCTTGAAACTGGTCTTGTAATTCTTTCATTTCTGAAGGTGCAAGTCTATATGGGGATCGGGCTACAGGTGCAGCTCCTGGTGCGAGATCAATCTGGAATTCTACACATCTGTGTGGAGGTAGCCCCGGTAATTCTTCTGGAAATACTCCGGGATATTCTCTTACAACCGGCATGTCATCAATGCTTCTTTCTTCAGTATCGATCTTCTTTACGTGTGCCAAAATAGCATAACAACCTTTTCTTATAAGTTTCTGGGCCTTCATACAGCTGATAAGGTTCAGCTTCGAGTTGCTTTTCTCCCCATAAATCATTAAAGACGTTTCATCCTTTCGAGGGATGCGGATTGCTTTCTCAGCGCAAACAACTTCCGCTCTTGTTTTGGACATCCAATCCATGCCAACGATTACGTCAAAACTTCCTAATTCTACGGGTATCAAATCGATTTTGAAGGTTTCACCAGCGAGATTTATTTCACAACCATGGCAAATTTTATCGGCTTTTATCAGTTTACTATTAGCTAATTCAATAGTATATTTATTGTCTAGAGGCAATGATGCACATTTTAGTTTAGAACTAAAGTCTTTACACATATAACTTCTATCAGCACCCGTATCAAACATAATAGAAGCTAGTTGATTATTAACGGTAAACGTACCCGTGACAAGATTAGGATCTTCACGTGCTTCACTGGCACTAACATTAAATGCCCTCTCACGTGCGGGTTCTTTGTTCTTCTCCTTATCAAGGCATTGATTTATAAAGTGACCAGACTTCACGCATCCAAAACATTTCTTGACATCGGTCGGTTTTGTCTTTACTTCAGAAACGGTGGCATAACAATCTTTCGCCACATGTCCTTTCTTGTTGCACTTATCACAGACCACTTGGCAATAACCTGCATGATGTGTGTAACATCTTTTGCTGAACGGATGGGGTCCCTTACAGTTTGGACTTGCAGTTGCCCCATCTTGTTTACCTTTAAAAGTTTCTTGTTTCTTCAGGTGAGTACTTTTGCCCTTATAGTCTTCCCATTTCCTCTTTCCTTCAGTTGTCTTGACTTCGGTAATTGGTGCCTTAATCGAACTCTCTGTGATCTGGTCCATGAGTTGGTGTGCCATTGTCATGGCTTCCTGCATCGTATTCGATTTGGACGATGTAACATTTCCTTTGATATTGATCGATAAACCGTTAATATACATTTCTATCTTTCGTTTCTCGTTTGGCACCAATTCGGGACACAACAAGGCTAGTTCCATGAAACACTTTTCATAGTTATTGAGATTCGCGCCGAAAACCTTCAGATTACGTAACTCAGATTCCATTTTTCTTGTCTCGTTTCGAGGACAGTACTCCTCGATTAGCATCTTTTTCAGTTCTTCCCAAGAGATATCATATGCCGTATCTACTCCTTCTGCTTTAGCATAATTGTTCCATCAAGTAAGTGCACCGTCTTGCAACATGCACGAAGCATACTTTGACTTGTCTCCGTCCGCATAATTACTGATTTTGAAAAAGGACTCCATCTTTTCAAACCATCGGGTTAGACCGACTGGTCCCTCGGTTCCACTAAACATCTGTGGTTTGCATGCTTGAAAAGTTTTGTATGAGCATCCGTTTCGTGAGTTTGTGTTTATGGCTGCTGCTTTGGCAGCTGCTTCGGCTGTTGCTTTTGCTGCCTCAGCTGCAGCAATTCTTTCATTCACACATTTCTCGACTAGTTCCTCAAACTCAGCATCCGACATTTAAGACATGTTTCTTCAATAAACACAACAGATATAATTTAATCATATAGAATATTATAGGTAAAATGAGTTGTCAATAGTTAATCGTAGCATAATAATAATATGAACTAATTATTATAAAAGCCTTTTCTTCTTATTAGCATTTTATAATTATTTCTAGGGTATTACCTACCCGTTAAGTTCATACATAATAGCCAGTACAAGGAATTAACTACTAAAATCCTAATAATATTCCACTATGAAAAATTATAGCGAGTTACTACGTTATTATGTAATAATAATAATAAGAAGTAGTAATAATACAAATAATCATTCCATGCATTTATTATTAATAAACCAAAATAATACAATACCATACAATACCGATATTTTACATATGCTTATTCTACATAACAAGATAGAGTAGCACACATAAGCAATAGAATAGCGCATGGAAGATTTATGGTTGCGAGATCATTTATTCAGAACTATCAGAAACTTCTTCCCATTTGGTTATCTCTGCCAATTATTTGTGTGCACATGGTCCGACAGACATTCTGGCAGTGTATTTAATTTTTGGTTGGGGTTTTGAGGTACCCGTTGCCTCAGTGGGTTTAATACAATAAGGGTGGTTACAGATTGAATGGTCCTGTTCCTTTTTAATAATTAAGGACATTTTATTATTGTGGTTGTTTTTATTATCTATAGCAAGTTGGAATTTCTCCTTAGTGACTTCTTTTATTTCATTAGCGAAATCCTCTTCCTCACTGATCTCGTCTGATGACGAACTGTCTGAGTCATGTGTAGGAGAATAAAATGACGTACTGTCTGAATCATGTGTACGATAATATGTATCGGTGGTCATGAACCGAAATCTGCCAGGCGTAATCTGCACAACCCGCCCGTCGGTGGTGTATCTGGTCCAATGTCCATGTTCGTTTAGAAATGGATGATCTTCGTTTATTCCTGGGATCATGGGTCCATGCCAACGATACTGTGGCTCCGAAAAACTAGAGCTGGGTGGAGCTGGGACCTCCTCTGGGTTAACCTGAAGTTGAGATTCCCCGGCGAACACAATTTCTTCTTTAATAGGTATTGGAACGCCCTTTTCAGTTGTGGATATAATAGATTCAGTGTTCGATTCCGAGTCGTACAAAATGGTAGGATTAGAAGAAGTCATCTATCACATAATTGAAACAACAATTACGTTAGCATATAAATATATCACATATAATGTTTTTGACCAAATGATAAGCAAAAATCAGTAAAAACAGATATGGTCATAGTCCAGACTCACTAATGCAACCTAACAATTACCAGTTAAACACACTAATGTAATTTCTGGTTCCCTATGACCTCAAGCTCGGATACCAACTGTAACGACCTGTCAAAATCGCTATTGATGCGGCACATTAATCATTGATTCCACAGTGAGGTTTTGACCTCTATATGATACGTTTTGATAAAATATTGCATTCATTAAAATAAGTGACTTTCTAAACATAGAAAGTTATAAACATGTGGGCGAGTGCTTAGGTATATGCAAAACCCCAAAATACATAAGTCTTTAATTTACAGGTTGACATCACAGTCCAATTATTTATTACACAACGCAGTTTTATTTTGAATGCAATAAACTTTGTACAAAGCATGAGAGACTCCATGCAGGCAACAAGCACATCATAGCGGAAGCAGTCTAAGGACCTGAGAATAAAATATGCTAAAAAGTCAACACGAATGTTGGTGAGTTATAGGTTTAATTGCTCGAGTCATAAACATATATAAAGATAGACCACAAGATTTCATCAAAAGTTTATCAATAGATTCTACGTAACAGAGCACCCTGGTAACTAAACTTAACGCTATAATGATAATTACCCTATTCATTTTAATACACGCAAACCAACGTGTCATAAACTCAAATAACATACATCCGTTAATAGGCTAGCGCTCTAGCTCGGACGGGGATGTCAAGCCCTATGGATCCATATACAATTATTCGCGCCCACCAGTCCATATCCTATGTACTGGCAACTACTAGTTACCAAATCTAAGGGATTTTCGATTTAACTCAGTGTAGAATTTAGCATGTACTTGTGTCTTATTGCGTTTAAAATAAATTGCATGTATTTTCAGCCCAAAAATATTTAAAGTATTTAAAAAGGGAGACTATAAACTCACAGTTCAATATTGAGACTCAATATTATAGGCAAATTGCGTAGACGTAATGATAGTAGACGACTGTATGGTTGGCCTTGGATTCAAGAACAATACCCCGAACAATACCCAATATTTCCTTAGCTTAAAGCGTTTGAAACTCGAATTAAAAACACCCTCGTATGTACCTTATTATTATTAAACTTAAATTTAAAATTATAATTATAATTTAAATATAAATATTGATAGAGAAGAAATTTTTAATTAAAACACTTCGAGCAAACTGGCATATTTATATTACTTTTCCATTTACTGTAGCTCATGCGATCGCATGAGTTTTCAGTGTTTTTGTCATGCGATCGCATGGCTGCCTTATCCGTTTTTGTTTGCTAGTTCGTCGATATCAAATAGTGTCACTGTAGCAAATAGTGTTTACTGTAGCAAATAGTATTTACTGTAGCAAAGTCGTTTTCACTGTAGCAATTCACTGTTTCAAAGTCGTTTTCACTGTAGCAAATCGTATTTTACTGTAGCAAATAGTATTTTTGTAACGACCCTGGAATTTCCAACGTTTATTTATTAATAATTATTATTATTAATACGTGTGATTAAATGAATGTATGTTATTACATTTACATGTTACCATGATTGCCCGTACTTGACTTTTAAGTGCCCGAAACGTCTTTGTGACACCCGGGACTTTCACGAATAATATTTTTAGATATTATTTACATTCATGATTAAATTTATTGATCATTTTAATTAACTAAGGCTATTAGTTAGTTACTTGGGCTTTAATTGGTTTAACTTGTGATTTATTTGAACTTGGGCTTTGTTAGTGTAATGGACTCATGTTATTGGACTTCCAAGCCCACCCTACACTACTAGTGGACTTAGTTAGCCCATACTACATGTAAGTATTACTTTCAAACTTAACTAAATGGATTAAACACTTAAGGAATCTAGTTACCATTTACTTACTCATCCTTCCCATGCAAATACATCTAATAACCAACTTTTGAACCTTTAACATGCAATGGACTTGTGGACTAATCCCTCCCCCCCTTGGAACCCCAAAACCTTCGGCCTTATTGCAAGGGTGGGGGAGTTTTGTTTCATTTTATGCATTACTTACTCACTCTCATTCTCTCATTCAAAACACACTTCAAACTTACTTTCATTTTCTCTCCTTACTCTCTAACTTTTGTAAGTAGCTTGAAGCATTCTTCTCTCTTTTTTTCTTAAACAAAACCGATTTCTAGCACCCTTAATTCATCATCATTCTTTGATTGTTATAATCTTTTGTTACTTGTGTTGATTACTAGTTGTTATTATCTTTATTTACTTGCATGTTTTCAAGAATCAAACTTCTTAGTTTAATTCTTCTTTTATCTTGAATCTTCAAGAACATACAAGACATAAACTCTCTAGTTTATGATCTCCACTAAATACTTGTTCAAAGTTTATAAAGTTCATGGTTGAAAGACATACTTGAAGTTCATGAAGTAAACTTTAAAGTTTACTTTCTAAAGATCAAACTTTGGTTTGAATCTTTAAAGTATGAACAACCATGAACCTTTTCTTGTTTACTTAGTTACTTCTTCATTATTATGCACTTTAATTTCATGTAGTTAGTTTATATGGTCAAGTACTACAAGTTAGTCTTGATCTCATATCTCTTGAACAAATTAAGTTAACCTTGGAAGTTCAAGAACACACAAACAAGTTTTCTTTAAATATAACTTTGGATCTAGACTTTTGAGTCTTGGATCTTCAAGATCAAACTAAGAACTATGTTCTACTACTTATGATCTTGATTAGTTAGTTAACTTTCAAGTTTATAGTTCATGTATGTGTTAGATCTAAGACTTTGATGTAACTTTGGTTCATCAAACTTCATACAACTCTTAAGTGAGTTGTGCTTCATGTCTTAAACTTGCACTAGGGTTATGATGGTCAAGACTTGGTTAAGATGATGTAGATACATCAATGAGTTGTACACTTGAAGCTATATGCATCAAGGATGAGAACCATGATGAACATCAAGCACCAAGACCACCGGAACCCTTTTAAACTCACTGTTCTGTCCAAAACCTACTGACCTGATGCTTCTGGAACAGACCAGTAGACCTGGGCAGTTCTAAACTTGATTTTTAGATAGAAATTTTCGAGTAGATAACTTTTCATATAGGACTCGTCTTAATCCGAGTTACGATTTAGGATTTATGGCCCTCCGATCGTTACTATGTCCTTTAACGTTGTGCAGAAATTTCTGACCTACTCGCACTTAGACCGTCGCCACGGTCAAACCAAGACGATTTTGCTTCTGTAAATTTTACCACACTTAAGGGACTCATAGACGGAGCCATGGCCACTGGTCTCACCTTAATTCAGTAAGGGTAGTGGCCGTGGTGACTGACTGAAGTCAGACTTTGTTTTAAGCTACTTTCATAAACAAAACCTACTTTACGCCTTTTGTTTAATGATGAATGATGATGACCCTTAAGACCTTAATTACATACTTTTAAACCTATTAAGACGATTTACTGACTTAGTACTATTTGAATTAGGTTGAGGACTTCGGACCATTTACTTGCACACCTTTCCCGACTACTACTTTACCGCTACATATCATTGTGAGTTATAGCATTCCCTTTTTACTTTAACTTATTTTGGGAACTGAGAATACATGCGGATTTTATGTTTTACATACTAGGCACGAGTACTTAAAATTATATATGTGTGGGTTATATAACGGCAGAAACATTCCCTTTAGCTCGGTAACGTTTAGTCATTGGTTTTTGAACCGGTGAACGCGAATCTTAGATATGGATCCATAGGGTTTGACATCCCCACTCGGGCTAGTCGCGCTAGCATTTAACGAGTGTTTAATACTTCGTAAACATACACACTTGCCAAGTGTACTTTCAGGGGGTATAAACGTTAAGTTAGTTACCAAGTGCCCACGGTTAACATATACTTTATCATACTGTTTTGAAACGCTCTTTGTAGCACTGAAATCTCGTGGCCTACCTTACATACTGTTATACTTAAACTATAGCTCACCATCCTTTGTGTTGACGTTTTTAAGCATGTATTTCTCAGGTGCTTGAGATTGCTTCCGCTGTGTAATAGTCGTGCTGTAGAACCCGCTGCTTAGAGTTGTTATCGCATGACTACTTATCTTGCATTCAAACTTATTTACTTTTGAAACTATGTTATGTAACGACCTTTGGGGTCACGTACACTTATTTATTTGCTTCTACTTAGTGAAGCATGCTTTTGAAATGTAAAACATTTGATGTTAGTTATGACATCACCTTTTTATCGAGAATGCAACTTCTTTAATTACAGCATATAGTACTTAACCTTGTAATGATCCTGTTGTTGATGATTCGTACACGATGGTTTTGTACGGGGTATCACATTTGGTATCAGAGCATTGGTTGTAGGGAATTAGGTTGCATTAGTGAGTCTAAGACCGACCCAAGTAGGATTCACTAATAGGACTAATCTACAACTTGCTAGTTTACTTGTTTCCACTGAATTTACTGCATGCTACTGCTTACTTTTTCCGCTATATGCCGTATGCTACTACATGATTTCACTACTGGATGATGCTACTTGCTTTCGATTGCATGCTACTTTCATACGAATTACTGTTATTGCCCTGCTAGTTACCATTATACATGATTTAAACTGTTGGCCTATTATTTGCTTGCTTTATGACATACTGACATGGAAAATTTATTTTTCCTTGTTCAGATGTCGGATGTTTCACCAGCTGGCATTTCGGGCAGTACAGACTCAGACCTCGTCGCCCTACCTACTGCTACACCTGCTGCTGCTACTGCCGATACACCGGCCCCGACACCCACTAGTGATCCCGGTGCTTCTACTTCCGGAGCTGGTACTAGTGCACCTGCCCCAGTGTCTGCTCCCGGACCCTCGAGGTCACAGCCCCGCATTGGTGGTATTGAGATCCCCGCAGAGTTCGGGGAAGGACTGTTTCGTAACCACATGCGCACGCCTTGCCGACGCACTCCCGACGGACGTTTAGTCGTGATTCCGCCAGGCAGACACAAACAGATGTTGGTCGCCTTCGGACGCTTCGGATTACCAGCTCAGCCACCAGTGTCACCACCACACGATTCGGATGACTCATCATACGCCGATTCTTCATCATCAGACGACTCCAGCGATGATGAGGATCCTGCTGATAGACCTATTCAGGCACCCTCCACCCCGCCGAGGAAGCGGTACCGTTTCGACAGCACCGTCATTCCAGGGGTGAATGGAGGTCGTGCTTTTACTGACGCATTTGGCCATCATCGTAGGGTTACTGCTCGTAAACGAGTTGTGCCATACCCTGCCGACCCACAGATATGTAAGGTTCCCCGTTACGTATTGACTATTCCTGGAACCGTACCACCTAGATTTAGATACGGACCACTTACATCTAGGGACGTTCCGTCTACATCCAGAGCCGGACCATCTACATCAGCACCACCAGCACCACCCGCATCACCCGCCCCACCTGCACCGCCTGCCCCACCAGCTCCCTCTAACGAGGAACTGATGAGGGAGGTTGAGACTCTCCGAGCTCGAGTCACTGAGCTCGAGGAGCAGTTGGCTCGAGGAGCAGTTCACCCGCCTTCACCATAGGACTTTGTATTTAGATTTCATGATGTAATCTAGATATAGTTTCATGTATTTCATATGTATTATACGAACTTATTCAGATGTATGAAACTTATTATTATTAATGAATGGAACTTTGCATTATTTAATTCTTGCACGATATTCTATTTACATTGCTGTACGATGATTCTGTAGTATTTGTACCTAGATGCATTATTTAATAACATGTGATGTTTTGATTCCATGTTGGTCACTATATACTGTATTACTACTACTTGCATACTGGATTTTGACTTGAGTCAAAATTTTTGTTTAGAATACCATGGCTAACGGAAGATCCACACCTACCGCTGCCCAGATTGAGGACATGATCAACGAACGGGTCGCTGCAGCCCTAGCAGAAAGAAATCTCGAAGCTCCACCGCCACCACCACTGGTTATTCCACCCGTTCGAAATGGGTGTACATACAAGGAATTCCAGAGCTGCAAACCGCATAACTTCAGCGGCACCGAGGGACCAGTTGGTCTCACCAGATGGTTCGAAAAACTTGAATCAGTATTCCAAGTTAGCAACTGTTCGAAGGACAATAAGACCAAGTTTGCATCTTGCACGCTATCAGACGGCGCGCTAATGTGGTGGAACACATTAGCTCAAGCGAAAGGTATCGATGAGGCGTATGCTACGTCATGGGAGGAATTCAAGGCGGCTATGATTGATGAGTATTGTCCGAGAACCGAAATTCAGAAGATGGAAATCGAATTTATGCAGTTAAAGGCCGTAGGGAACGACCTTAACAGTTACAACCGTAGGTTTTTGGAGTTGGCTCTTATGTGTCCGACCATGGTCACCCCCGAATTCAAGCGCATGGAGAAATACTTCTCAGGACTCCCTAAGTCCATCAAAGGAAATGTCACCTCATCCAAACCACCGAATGTTCCCGAAGCAATGCGCATGGCGCATACTCTCCTGAATCAAATCATCCTTGACGAGCCGGAGAAGGCTAAGTTTGAAGCCGGTAGTAGTGAAAAGAGGAAATGGGACAACAACCATAACAACCACAACAACCACAACAACAACAACAACAACAACAACAACAACAACAACAACAACAACAACAACAACAACAACAACAAGGGGAGAAACTACGATCAAACCCCCGCCAAGAGGCACAACAACGGTGGAAACCCTAATCCCAACAACAACACCAACACCAACTCGAACTACAAAGGAACCCTACCACAATGCAAGAGGTGTTACAAGCACCACACTGGGTATTGCAATGTTGTCTGTGAGAAGTGCCAACGGGCTGGGCACATCGGGAAAGACTGCAAGGTCACCACTTTGATTGGGAAGCCGAACACCAATGGACCTAAGAAGTGCTACGAATGTGGACAGACGGGCCATTTCAGAAACGCATGCCCCAACAAGCGAAAAGATGGCGGGCCACCCCGTGCTAGAGCTTTTAATGTTAATGCAAGGGATGCACGCGATAACCCCGACTTGGTGACAGGTATATTCACAATCAACAATCTTTTAGCTTCTGTCTTGTTTGATACTGGTGCGGATAGAAGTTATGTATGTAGACATTTTTGCGATAAGATTAATTGGTCATTAGTCCCGTTAAAAGAGAGTATGCTTGTCGAGGTCGCCAATGGAAAACTTGAAAAGGTTGACCATATTAGTCGTGGAGCTATTATCAACATAGCTGGTGCAGATTTCGAAATTGATTTGATACCTATCAAACTGGAAAGTTTTGACGTGATCGTCGGTATGGATTGGTTGAGCAAGATAAAGGCCGATGTTATCTGTGGAGATAAAGCACTTCGCATACCACAAGGAGATGGTGAACCACTGGTTATCTATAGAGAGAGATGTACCTCGAAGTTGAACCTCATTAGTTGCATGAAAGCGCAAAAGATTATGAAGAAGGGACGCTTTGCTGTCCTAGCACATGTGAAAGCAGTAGAAACTGAGGTGAAGAGCGTGAACAACGTTCGAATTGTGAACGAATTTTCCGATGTCTTCCCAGAGGAATTGCCTGGATTACCGCCGCAGAGAGCAGTAGTGTTTCAGATTGACTTAGTGCCAGGAGCTGCACCTGTAGCTCGCGCACCTTATAGACTCGCACCTTCCGAGATGCAAGAATTATAGAGTCAACTACAAGAGCTGTTAGATCGTGGATTTATTCAACCAAGTTTCTCGCCTTGGGGCACACCTGTGTTGTTTGTGAAGAAGAAGGATGGATCCTTCCGTATGTGTATCGACTACTGTGAACTCAACAAATTGACAATCAAGAATTGGTATCCTCTTCCGCGAATTGATGATCTTTTTGATCAACTACAAGGATCGAGCATTTATTCAAAGATCGATTTGCGATCCGGCTATCACCAGTTGAGGGTGAAGGAAAGTGACGTGATGAAGACTGCATTCAGAACCCATTATGGTCATTATGAGTTCCTCGTGATGCCATTCGGTTTGACAAATGCACCTGCCGTGTTCATGGACCTCATGAATCATGTCTGCAAGCCTTACTTGGACAAGTTTGTTATCGTCTTCATAGATGATATCCTCATCTACTCTAAGAGCGAAGAAGAACATGAGCAACACCTCCGACTAGTACTTGAACTCTTGAGACAAGAACAACTTTATGCCAAATTCTCCAAGTGTGAATTTTGGTTGAAGGAAGTACAGTTTCTGGGTCATGTTGTGAGCGACCAGGGTATCAAAGTTGACCCCGCCAAGATTGAAGCTATCAGCAAGTGGGAGACCCCCACTACTCCGACGCATATTCGCCAATTCCTAGGTCTCGCCGGTTACTACCGAAGATTCATCGAAGGATTTTCTCTGATTGCGCGTCCTTTGACCGCGCTGACTCACAAGGGCAAGAAGTTCATTTGGGAACCCGCACACGAATCAGCATTCCAAACTTTGAAGAAGAAGTTAACCACCGCACCAATCCTATCACTTCCTGAAGGCAGTGACGACTTTGTTGTTTATTGTGATGCATCGAAGAGCGGTTTTGGTTGTGTACTGATGCAACGATCAAAGGTTATTGCCTATGCCTCCCGCCAATTGAAGATTCACGAGCGGAACTACACTACACATGATCTTGAACTTGGAGCCGTTGTCTTTGCACTCAAATTGTGGAGACATTATTTGTATGGAACTAAGAGCACTATCTTCACCGACCACAAGAGTCTCCAGCACATCTTTGATCAGAAGCAACTGAATATGAGACAGCGTCGATGGATCGAGACGCTCAACGACTACGATTGTGAACTCCGTTATCACCCTGGCAAGGCCAATGTTGTAGCTGACGCTTTAAGCCGAAAGGAGAGGACGACACCTCTTCGTGTTAGGGCTCTGAACATCACCATCCATTCGAACCTCAACAACCAGATCAGAGTAGCCCAAGTTGAGGCTCTCAAGGAGGAGAATATATCTCATGAACATTTGAACATACTTATCTCTCGATTCGAGGTTAGGGAGTCTGGACTCCGATGTTATGCCGGAAGAATTTGGGTACCTTATTATGGAGATCTACGAAACCTGATACTTGATGAAGCACACAAATCGAGATATTCGATTCATCCTGGAGCAGGAAAAATGTACTACGACCTTAAAGAACAATATTGGTGGTCGAATCTTAAGAAGGACGTTGCGACTTATGTTGGTAAGTGTTTAACTTGCTCGAAGGTTAAAGCCGAGCATCAGAGACCTTCTGGATTACTTCAGCAACCGGAGATCCCACAATGGAAGTGGGAAAGGACCACAATGGATTTCATCACCAAGCTACCAAAGACAGTGGGCGGATACGATACCATTTGGGTTATTGTTGACCGCCTTACCAAATCTGCACACTTTCTAGCGATGAAGGAAATGGATACAATGGAGAGACTTGCTCAATTATACATTAAGGAGGTTGTATCACGACACGGTGTACCTTTATCGATCATCTCCGATCGCGATCCCCGTTTTGCCTCTAGATTTTGGCGTTCTTTGCAAGAAGCCATGGGAACTCGTCTCGACATGAGCACTGCTTATCATCCTCAGACTGACGGGCAAAGCAAACGAACGATTCAGACCTTGGAGGACATGCTGCGTGCATGTGTCATTGATTTTGGAAAGGCCTGGGAAAGGCATTTGCCACTCGCCGAATTCTCGTACAATAACAGTTATCACTCTAGCATTAATGCTGCACCTTTTGAAGCATTGTATGGCCGTAAGTGCCGATCTCCTATTTGTTGGGCCAAAGTAGGCGAAAAGCAAATCACCGGACCCGAGGTAGTCCATGAAACCACAGAGAAGATTGCTCAGATTCAAGCTAGACTTAAGACTGCCCGTGATCGCCAAAAGAGTTATGCCGATCTTAAACGTAAGGACTTTGAATTCAACGTTGGTGATCGTGTAATGTTAAAGGTTGCACCTTGGAAAGGTGTGATCCGTTTTGGAAAACGTAGGAAGTTGAACCCACGATACATTGGTCCTTTTAAGATCTTGGAACGTGTTGGACCCGTTGCTTACCGATTAGATCTACCAGCACAATTGAGCTCAGTTCATCCTACCTTCCATGTGTCAAACTTGAAGAAGTGTCTTGCTGCACCTGAACTTATCATACCACTGGAAGAACTTACAATTGACGACAAACTCCACTTTGTGGAGGAACCTGTTGAAATTATGGATCGTGAGATCAAAACTTTGAAACGCAACAAGATTCCGATTGTACGAGTACGATGGAATGCCAAACGAGGACCTGAGTTTACTTGGGAACGAGAGGATCAAATGATGCGGAAATATCCTCACCTTTTCCCGACTCCTCCATCTACCTCAGCTTAAATTCCGGGACGAAATTTTCTTTAACAGGTGGGTAATGTAACGACCCTGGAATTTCCAACATTTATTTATTAATAATTATTATTATTAATACGTGTGATTAAACGAAAGTATGTTATTACATTTACATGTTACCATGTTTTCTTTAACAGGTGGGTAATGTAATGACCCTGGAATTTCCAACGTTTATTTATTAATAATTATTATTATTAATACGTGTGATTAAACGAATGTATGTTATTACATTTACATGTTACCATGATTGCCCGTACTTGACTTTTAAGTGCCCGAAACGTCTTTGTGACACCCGGGACTTTCACGAATAATATTTTTAGATATTATTTACATTCATGATTAAATTTATTGATCATTTTAATTAACTAAGGCTATTAGTTAGTTACTTGGGCTTTAATTGGTTTAACTTGTGATTTATTTGAACTTGGGCTTTGTTAGTGTAATGGACTCATGTTATTGGACTTCCAAGCCCACCCTACACTACTAGTGGACTTAGTTAGCCCATACTACATGTAAGTATTACTTTCAAACTTAACTAAATGGATTAAACACTTAAGGAATCTAGTTACCATTTACTTACTCATCCTTCCCATGCAAATACATCTAATAACCAACTTTTGAACCTTTAACATGCAATGGACTTGCGGACTAATCCCTCCCCCCCTTGGAACCCCAAAACCGTTGACCTTATTGCAAGGGTGGGGGAGTTTTGTTTCATTTTATGCATTACTTGCTCACTCTCATTCTCTCATTCAAAACACACTTCAAACTTACTTTCATTTTCTCTCCTTACTCTCTAACTTTTGTAAGTAGCTTGAAGCATTCTTCTCTCTTTTTTTCTTAAACAAAACCGATTTCTAGCACCCTTAATTCATCATCATTCTTTGATTGTTATAATCTTTTGTTACTTGTGTTGATTACTAGTTGTTATTATCTTTATTTACTTGCATGTTTTCAAGAATCAAACTTCTTAGTTTAATTCTTCTTTTATCTTGAATCTTCAAGAACATACAAGACATAAACTCTCTAGTTTATGATCTCCACTAAATACTTGTTCAAAGTTTATAAAGTTCATGGTTGAAAGACATACTTGAAGTTCATGAAGTAAACTTTAAAGTTTACTTTCTAAAGATCAAACTTTGGTTTGAATCTTTAAAGTATGAACAACCATGAACCTTTTCTTGTTTACTTAGTTACTTCTTCATTATTATGCACTTTAATTTCATGTAGTTAGTTTATATGGTCAAGTACTACAAGTTAGTCTTGATCTCATATCTCTTGAACAAATTAAGTTAACCTTGGAAGTTCAAGAACACACAAACAAGTTTTCTTTAAATATAACTTTGGATCTAGACTTTTGAGTCTTGGATCTTCAAGATCAAACTAAGAACTATGTTCTACTACTTATGATCTTGATTAGTTAGTTAACTTTCAAGTTTATAGTTCATGTATGTGTTAGATCTAAGACTTTGATGTAACTTTGGTTCATCAAACTTCATACAACTCTTAAGTGAGTTGTGCTTCATGTCTTAGACTTGCACTAGGGTTATGATGGTCAAGACTTGGTTAATATGATGTAGATACATCAATGAATTGTACACTTGAAGCTATATGCATCAAGGATGAGAACCATGATGAACATCAAGCACCAAGACCACCAGAACCCTTTTAAACTCACTGTTCTGTCCAAAACCTACTGACCTGATGCTTCTGGAACAGACCAGTAGAGCTGGGCAGTTCTAACCTTGATTTTTAGATATAAATTTTTGAGTAGATAACTTTTCATATAGGACTCGTCTTAATCCGAGTTACGATTTAGGATTTATGGCCCTCCGATCGTTACTATGTCCTTTAACGTTGTGCAGAAATTTCTGACCTACTCGCACTTAGACCATCGCCACGGTCAAACCAAGACGAGTTTGATTCTGTAAATTTTACCACACTTAAGGGACTCATAGATAGAGCCATGGCCACTGGTCTCACCTTAATTCAGTAAGGGTAGTGGCCGTGGTGACTGACTGAAGTCAGACTTTGTTTTAAGCTACTTTCATAAACGAAACCTACTTTACGCCTTTTGTTTAATGATGAATGATGATGACCCTTAAGATCTTAATTACATACTTTTAAACCTATTAAGACAATTTACTGACTTAGTACTATTTGACTTAGGTTGAGGACTTCGGACCATTTACTTGCACACCTTTCCCGACTACTACTTTACCGCTACATATCATTGTGAGTTATAGCATTCCCTTTTTACTTTAACTTATTTTGGGAACTGAGAATACATGCGGATTTTATGTTTTACATACTAGGCACGAGTACTTAAACTTATATATGTGTGGGTTATATAACGGCAGAAACATTCCCTTTAGCTCGGTAACGTTTAGTCATTGGTTTTTGAACCGGTGAACGCGAATCTTAGATATGGATCCATAGGGTTTGACATCCCCACTCGGGCTAGTCGCGCTAGCATTTAACGAGTGTTTAATACTTCGTAAACATACGCACTTGCCAAGTGTACTTTCAGGGGGTATAAACGTTAAGTTAGTTACCAAGTGCCCACGATTAACATATACTTTATCATACTGTTTTGAAACGCTCTTTGTAGCACTGAAATCTCGTGGCCTACCTTACATACTGTTATACTTAAACTATAGCTCACCAACCTTTGTGTTGACGTTTTTAAGCATGTATTTCTCAGGTGCTTGAGGTTGCTTCCGCTGTGTACTAGTCGTGCTGTAGAACCCGCTGCTTAGAGTTGTTATCGCATGACTACTTATCTTGCATTCAAACTTATTTACTTTTGAAACTATGTTATGTAACGACCTTTGGGGTCACGTACACTTATTTATTTGCTTCTACTTAGTGAAACATGCTTTTGAAATGTAAAACATTTGATGTCGGTTATGACATCACCTTTTTATCGAGAATGCAACTTCTTTAATTACAGCATATAGTACTTAACCTTGTATTGATCCTGTTGTTGATGATTCGTACACGATGGTTTTGTACGGGGCATCACAATTTTACTGTAGCAAATAGTGTTTTACTATAGCAAAGTCGTTTTTACGGTAGCAATTAGTGTTTTACTTGTACATCTTATTATATATATATATATATATATATATATATATATATATATATATATATATACCGGTTTACATAATATTAAATCACTGTAGAGAATTGGTTTAAATTAGTCGAAATTTTTCGGGTCATTACAGTACAGTAGTGTAATTTTTAGTAAGTCCGGTTCGTTCCACAGGGATCTAGCCAAGTTTAACGCTATATTTTTAAAACTATATTTGTATAAATATATATATATATATATATATATATATATATATATATATATATATATATATATATATATATATATATATATATATATATATATATATATATATATATATATATATATATATATATATATATATATAAATAAGTAGTATTATTATTATAAAAGGGGGTTTTTACCGTTTAATGACCGGTTTGTCGATTTTAAAACTTTAGTCGCAGTTAAAACCTAATGTAAAATATTAAAAATAAATATAACTTAATTTAAAGCGTAAAGTAAATTAAAGTGCGATAAATTAAAATGCGATAAATAAAATGACAATAAATAAAATTGCGATAATTAAAAAGTACAATAATTAAAAGTGCAATTAAATAAAATGACAGTAAATAAAAATGCGATAATTAAAAGTGCAATTAAATATGAAATAAAGGAATTATGCTTATTTAAACTTCCGTAATCATGATGTTTGACGTGTTGATTTTAGTTTATTCCCATGGGTTAATTGTCCTTTGTCCTGGATTATTCAATATGTCCGACTGGTTTTTGTCCATAACAATCCATCAGTCATAAATATAAAGTGCGAGTATCCTCGTCAAATTATCCTTATATCCGAAGTCAAATATTCCAACTAATTGGGGACTTAAACTATAATTACACCAAGTGTCCTTGTATATAATTCACCCCTGTTTTAATAAGTCCATTAACTATTAATTCATTCCTGTGTCTGGTTAAATGAACGATTATTAGTACTTATAAATATCCCGCCCATCATGTCCGATCGAGTGTATATGGTTATTTATAGGTACTTCCAATTGTAAGTCTTTATATTAAATTAACAAACTATCATTTAATTAAACAATATAAAGCCCATTAATAGCCCATAGTCTAATTTCCACAAGTGTCGTTCTTTTGTCCAAATTCCAATAATGGTACAAAGCCCAATTACCCAATCTTAATATTTAGCCCAACATCATGATTATTTTGGCTTAAATAAGCATAATAATAACTTAGCTACGAGACATTAATTTAAAAGGGTTGAACATAACTTACAATGATTAATAATAGCGTAGCGTTACACAGACAGAATTTCGACTTACACCCTTACAACATTCGCTAACATACCCTTATTATTTAGAATTTAAAATTAAAATTAAAATTAAAATTATAATATATATATATATATATATATATATATATATATATATATATATATATATATATATATATATACGTGAGATAGAGAGAATGAATTAGAAAAAGGTGTGTAAAATTCGTGCAGAATTCGATGGCTTTTTTAGGCCCACGTTGTACTGTAGAGCTCCGCGAGTGCGGATGCATCCTTCACAAAAGTACCGCGAGTGCGGATGTCTGGAAACCAGCTCACATATTAGATCTAAAACGTAGGCTGCGTAAAATTATATTATATAATAATACATATAATTAATTATATATTATATTTTATTCTTATGCATAGTTGACTTGTAATTTTTTGTCCGTTGCGTCGAGTGTTGAGAGTTGACTCTGGTCCCGATTCCGGATTTTCGAACGTCCTTGCGTACAATTTAATATCTTGTATTTTGCGTTTCGCGTCTTGTACTCTTGTAATTTTGAGACGTTTCTCATCAATAATTTGAACCACTTTGATTGTACTTTGTACTTTTGAGCTTTTTGGTCGTTTGCGTCTTCAATTTGTCGAATCTGTCTTTTGTCTGCACCTTTTATTATTTAAACGAATGTCACTTGTAAATAGAACAATTGCAACTAAAAGCTTGTCTTTCTTGAGGGATAATGCTATGAAATATATGTTCGTTTTTAGCATTATCAATATAGTATATCAATATCTTAATACAATACATATGTATTTAGTAAGACGTTGTTATAACGATAATCGTTATGTATATCGTTTCGAGCTTCATAATTCAATATTCTCATTTTTTTTATGTATATCACACATTGTTAATATACTTAGTGAGATACTTACTTATCATAATCTCATGTTAACCATATATATGTCCATATATATATATATATATCATCATGTCGTTTTTACAAGTTTTAACGTTCGTGAATCGCCGGTCAACTTGGGTGGTCAATTGTCTACATGAAACTCATTTCAAATAATCAAGTCTTAACAAGTTCGATTGCTTAACATGTTAGAAACATTTAATCATGCAAATATAGTTTTCATTTAATATATAATCATGGAATAATCATGGAAAAGTTCGGGTCACTACAGTACCTACCCGTTAAATAAATTTCGTCCCGAAATTTCAAGCTGTTGGAAGTGTTGACGCATCTTCTGAAAATAGGTGCGGGTATTTCTTCTTCATCTGATCTTCACGTTCCCAGGTGAACTCGGGTCCTCTACGAGCATTCCATCGAACCTTAACAATTGGTATTTTATTTTGCTTAAGTCTTTTAACCTCACGATCTATTATTTCGACGGGTTCTTCGATGAATTGAAGTTTTTCATTGATTTGGATTTCATCTAACGGAATAGTGAGATCTTCTTTAGCAAAACATTTCTTCAGATTCGAGTCATGAAAGGTATTATGTACCCCGGTGAGTTGTGGTGGTAAGTCAAGTCGGTAAGCTACTGGTCCAACACGATCTATAATCTTGAATGGCCCAATGTACCTTGGATTTAGTTTCCCCGTTTACCAAATCGAACAACACCTTTCCAAGGTGAAACCTTAAGCATGACCATCTCTCTAATCTCAAATTCTATATCTTTTCTCTTACCGTCCGCGTAGCTCTTTTGTCGACTTTGGGCGGCTTTCAATCGTTGTTGAATTTGAATTATTTTCTCTGTAGTTTCTTGGATTATCTCTGGACCCGTAATTTGTCTATCCCCCACTTCACTCCAACAAATCGTAGATCTGCACTTTCTACCATAAATTGCCTCAAACGGTGTCATCTCAATACTCGAGTGGTAACTGTTGTTGTAGGAAAACTCTGCTAACGGTAGATGTCGATCCCAACTGTTTCCAAAATCAATAACACATGCTCGTAGCATGTCTTCAAGCGTTTGTATCATCCTTTCGCTCGGCCCATCAGTTTGTAGATGATAGGCAGTACTCATATCTAGACGAGTTCTCAATGCTTGCTGTAATGTCTGCCAAAACCTTGAAATAAATCTGCCATCCCTATCAGAGATAATAGAGATTGGTATTCCATGTCTGGAGACAACTTCCTTCAAATATAATCGCGCCAACTTCTCCATTTTATCATCTTCTCTCATTGGCAGAAAGTGTGCTGACTTGGTGAGACGATCTACTATTACCCAAATAGTATCATAACCACTTGCAGTCCTTGGAAATTTAGTAATGAAATCCATGGTAATGTTTTCCCATTTCCATTCCGGGATTTCAGGTTGTTGAAGTAGACCTGATGGTTTCTGATGTTCGGCTTTGACCTTAGAACACGTCAAACATTCTCCTACGTATTTAGCAATATCGGCTTTCATACCCGGCCACCAAAAGTGTTTCTTGAGATCTTTGTACATCTTCTCCGCTTCGGAGTGTATTGAATATCTGGTTTTATGTACTTCCTTAAGTACCATTTCTTTCACATCTCCAAACTTTGGTACCCAAATTCTTTCAACCCTATATCGGGTTTCGTCTTCCCGAATATTAAGATATTTTTCCGATCCTTTAGGTATTTCATTCTTCAAATTTCCTTCTTTTAAAACTCCCTGCTGCGCCTCCATTTTTTTAGTATTAAGGTTAGTACGAATAATTATATTCATAGCTTTTACCTGCATATGTTCTCTGTCCTTTCTACTCAAAGCGTCGGCTACCACATTCGCCTTCCCCGGGTGGTAACGAATCTCAAAGTCGTAATCATTTAACAATTCAATCCACCTACGCTGCCTCATGTTCAGTTGTTTCTGATTAAATATGTGTTAGAGACTTTTGTGGTCGGTATATATAATACTTTTAACCCCATATAAGTAGTGCCTCCAAGTCTTTAATGCAAAAAAAACAGAGCCCAATTCTAACTCGTGAGTCGTATAATTTTGCTCGTGAATCTTCAATTGTCTGGACGCATAAGCAATTACCTTCGTTCGTTGTATTAATACACAACCTAGGCCTTGCTTTGAGGCGTCACAATATATCACAAAATCATCATTCCCTTCAGGCAATGACAATATAGGTGCCGTAGTTAACTTTTTCTTCAAC
Source organism: Rutidosis leptorrhynchoides (assembly GCF_046630445.1). Taxonomy (NCBI): domain Eukaryota; kingdom Viridiplantae; phylum Streptophyta; class Magnoliopsida; order Asterales; family Asteraceae; genus Rutidosis; species Rutidosis leptorrhynchoides. The sequence goes on from NC_092335.1 coordinate 596,535,642, forward strand.
AATTAGAACGCTTTCTCCTGCTCATCCTTCCATTCAAATTTCTTCCATTTATGTGTTAATGCAGTCAAGGGTTTTGCTATTTTGGAAAAATCTTGGATGAACCTTCTGTAGTAACCAGCCAGTCCTAAAAATTGGCGTATATGCTTCGGAGTTTTCGGGGTTTCCCAATTTTCAATGGTTTCAATCTTTGACGGATCCACCTGAATACCTTCCTTGTTTACTACGTGACCGAGGAATTGAACTTCTTTCAACCAAAATGCACACTTTGAAAACTTAGCGTACAATTTTTCTTTCCTCAGCAATTCGAGCACTTTTCTCAAATGTTCTCCGTGCTCTTGTTCATTCTTTGAGTAAATAAGTATGTCATCGATGAAAACAATGACAAACTTGTCAAGATATGGCCCACACACTCGGTTCATGAGGTCCATGAACATAGCTGGTGCGTTAGTTAATCCAAACCGCATAACCATAAACTCATAATGACCGTAACGCGTTCTGAAAGCAGTCTTCGGAATATCATCCTCCTTCACCCGCATTTGATGATACCCAGAACGTAAATCAATCTTCGAATGAACTGATGAGCCTTGTAGTTGATCAAATAAGTCGTTGATTCTCGGTAGTGGGTAACGGTTCTTGATGGAAAGTTTGTTCAACTCTCGACAGTCGATACACAACCTGAATGTACCATCTTTCTTTTTGACAAACAAAACAGGAGCTCCCCACGGTGATGTACTTGGTCGTATGAAACCACGCTCTAAAAGTTCTTGTAATTGGCTTTGGAGTTCCTTTATTTAACTGGGTGCGAGTCTGTAAGGAGCACGAGCTATTGGTGTAGCTCCCGGTACAAGATCTATTTGAAATTCAACACATCGGTGTAGAGGTAGTCCCGGTAATTCTTTCGGAATTACATCGGGAAATTCTTTTGCGACGGGAACATCATTGATGTCTTTTCTACAGTTTGTACTTTCTCGACGTGTGCTAGAATAGAATAGCAACCCTTTCTTATTAGCTTTTGCGCCTTCAAATTACTAATAAGATGTAGCTTCACGTTGCTCTTTTCTCCGTACACCATTAAGGGTTTTCCTTCTTCTCGTACAATGCGAATTGCATTTTTGTAACATACGATCTCTGCCCTCTCCGTTTTCAACCAGTCCATGCCAATTATCACATCAAAACTCCCTACTCTACTGGTATCAAGTCAATCTTAAACGTTTCACTAACCAGTTTAATTTCTCGATTCCGACATATTTTATCTGCTGAAATTAATTTACCGTTTGCTAATTCGAGTAAAAATTTATTATTCATTGGCGTCAATGGACCATTTAATTTAGCACAAAAATCTCTACTCATATAGCTTCTATCCGCACCCGAATCAAATAAAACATAAGCAGGTTTTTCATCGATAAGAAACGTACCCGTAACAAGCTCCGGGTCTTCCTGTGCTTCTTCCGCATTAATGTTGAAAACTCTTCCACGGCTTTGCCCATTATTATTTCCCTGGTTTGGGCACGTAATTTTGTAGTAGCCCTTCTTCCCGCATCCATAACAAATAATGTGGGCATTACTTGTTCCTTTACCCACTGGTCCATAAACTTCGCACGTCATTACATCATGACCCTTTCTATTACATTTGATGTATGATGCCGAATAAAAAGTAGTTGGATGGTACCCTTCACACCTTAGGCACGGAATTTTCTGATTTTGATTGCCGGTATTGTTATTGAGATTGTTGTTGGGATTGTTGTTGTTGCGGTTGGTATTTTTGTTGGGACGATTGTTGTAGTTGTTGTTGTTGTGATGGTTTTTGTTGCGTTTGTTGTTGTGGAAAATGGTGCGATTGTGGTTGTGATTGTGGTGTTGATTGTTGAAGCGATAGTTACTGTTGTTGTTTTGGTGACTCTTGTCACTGTTTTCTTCCCACTTTCTCTTGATTTGTTTCGTGTTGGCGTCTTCGGCCGCCTGTTCTTTAATCCTTCCCTCAATCTGATTTATGAGTTTGTGAGCCATTCGACTTGCCTTTTGTATGGAGGCGGGGTCGTGTGAACTCACATCTTCTTGAATCCTTTCTGGTAACCCTTTTAAAAACGCGTCAATCTTCTCCTGTTCATCTTCGAACGCTCTTGGACACAATAGGCACAACTCTGTGAATCGTCGTTCGTACGTGGTGATGTCGAAACCTTGCGTTCGTAATCCTCTAAGCTCTACCTTGAGCTTATTGACCTCGTATAAATCAAGGTGATAATAAGGTTGTTTCGAGCGAAAAGTCGAAGTTGATTTGCTGAAGCTGTGACAAAATTTGCTACTTTGAAAAGGAATCGTAAAGTTATTTTTGCTAATAAATGCCAAAGGATCTGACGCGGCTACGTGTTAAACTTTTACTCAGTTGCCGAGAGTTTCTCAGGTGCATAACTATATGCATACATCTTTCCTTCCGTAGATAAAGTGCGGTTGTTTCATCCTATCGATTGAGATGTTTTCAAGAATCATGAAAGTTTTGAACGCAGATTGTAATCGTCAAGATACAAATGGGGTTTAAGATGAAATCAAGTGGCAAACTTGAAGAATTGTTTAGTTTCATATGTTATAGTCAATATTTTAATTCATTTTAATTGTTCAATGTTGGTAGTCCACTGTTGATAGTCCACAGTTAGCGATTCAATAATTCATATATATATTTTAATATATAATATTCGAATTAATTAATATGTATCGTGACCCGTATTTGTCTCAGTATTGATCACAACTCAAACCATATATATATTTTGGAATCCACCTCAACCCTGTATAGCCAACTATAGAGTGTCTATGGTCGTTCCGAAATATATATATAGATGGGTCGATATGATAAGTCGAAACCTTGTATACGTGTCCCGTTATTTATAGTGCGTAAAATAAATAACAGAAATTAAATGACGATAAATTAAATGCGTAAAGTAAATAACAGAAATTAAATGACGATAAATAAAATTGCGATAATTAAATTGCGATAAATAAAATGTAATCAGTTAGCTAGGAACAGTTAGCTGGAACAGTTAGCGTAGATTCTTAACAAAATTTCAATTAATTTAACTCGTCTGTTTCTAACAAATTTTATTTTGTCCAATATTTTCTTCTTTATGCCACTTGTTGGATTCTGATAGGTCAAAATCCGAATATGAAATTTGAATAGAATTGGTTATTCTGTGGAGAACGGATACGTGTATTGGTAGTTGTAAGTAAGATAGTAAATGATCGTTGAATCAGATTCGAAGAATGTACAGTGTAATTTATTAATGTAAATTCTAAATATTCCTCGGGTACTACCCACCCGTTAAAATATTTTCATCATTAACAGTTTGTACGAAAGAATTTTTAATTACAATTTCATCGGATGTAATCATGAATTTAATGAGTCAATAAGGTATTAAACTCGTTTGATTTATCGTTAATACTAAATTACATATTCTCTAAAACATTAGAGATTATATAATCGCCTTGTTGAACGAAGATAAATGAGGTAGAATGATACGTATAGCGAAGATAGTCGATGTAGATCGATGTGTAGAACGAAGTTCATACTCGAAGTACAGATGATGATATTGAGGCGTGTGATGTTGATATTCGAGGTACAGATTGTGATGTTGAGAGTTACGGCGCGGTTATGGTTAAGGAATGATAGGGGTACTGTCGACGTCGATTATGGTGGTATTGATTATACTGCTGGTGCTGCTGCTGGTGTTCGTAACCTTCGCACCAGGTTCTCCAAAGTCGTCGCACGAGCGTGTAGTTTGTTAACTTCTTCTAGTACTACGGGATGATTGACGATTAAAGCGAGCGAATGAATAAGATTTGAAATATGGGATAGTATGTAATCGTGATGAGATACTCGGAAAAAGGGGAGAGAAAATGGTTTCTCGAACAGGTTCGCCGGTAAGTGTTTCAAGTTGAAAAGGGCAATTTGGTGGATGGAAGAGATCTTTGATGTGAAATGATTTTTCGGATGTCGGATGATATTCTAGCTATATAGAATCTCTATGTATAATACCAAAGATTTCATAAACTACAGAGGAATTTACGGCATATGTCAGACAAGTCTACAGATGTGCTAGGATATGAATTTTGTCTATACACTATCAATGCAGTAGATACAGTAAGACGTGTCTAGACTTATGAATGATAAGCAGGCAATTTCCTATGAATGATAAGCAGATAATTTCCGACTAGATGTGATAAGCAAAACTTTTTGACATGTAGACACGGTCAAAGTCCAGACTCATTAATGTATCCTAACAACTACTAGTCAGACACACTAATGCAAAACCTGGTTCGCTAAGACCACCGCTCTGATACCACCTGTGATGACCCGTCCTTATCCATCCGGACGAAGTCTTCAACAGTTGGTCCCATTACAATGATCGACTCCAAGTAAGGTCCTTAATATGAGCAAATGCACAGCGGAAGACTTAATTCGTACCTGAGAATAAACATGCTTTAAAACGTCAACATAAAGTTGGTGAGATATATAGGTTTGATGCTAGCAGCGTTATAACTATGGACCACAAGATTTCATATGTAAACATTTTAATAAAAATATTCTAAGTGGTTGAGCACTTGGTAACCATACTTAACATTTAATCATGTCGCATATTCCCTTTATTATGAAATCTTACTACACCGTACCAAGTGTAGTCACGAAACGAAGTACTGTGCAACCGTTGAATACTGGTCGTCCAGTCCGGTTGGGGTTGTCAGGCCCGATAGATCTATCAACAGGATTCGCGTTTACAATACCGCTGTAAATATTAGTTACCAAGCTACAGGGAAGTATGCCAGTGGTACAACTCAACGTAGAATATATTTTTCAGTTACTTGTGTCCATATCGTAAAACATAAAATACATGTATTCTCATCCCGAAATATTTAGAGTTTAAAAGTGGGACTATATACTCACCTAATGTATTTTGTAGTAAAAATACATATAACATCATTGAACACGTAAAAGGTTGGCCTTCGATTCACGAACCTATATCATTTATATATTTATTAACATCTATAATCGTAACCAAATAATTTATTTATTAATTGTTAATTCAGTAGTAAATATGTTAATTTACTAATTTAATTATCTATACATAATTTATACATTTTTGATAAATAATTAACATCACTATAATTATGTAATAAATATATTTTTCTTATATATATAATATTCATTTAGTAAATTAATAATAGTAATCTTAATAGTGATGATGAAAATAATAACTTTGATAATATTATATAAATAAAATTATATAAAATCTTATTAATGAAAATAATAATAATGATAATAATAATGGTTATGCTAATACATAATAATTTTTGTACTAATAATAATTATAAATAAAAGATCAATACTCATAATAATATTAATATGGATATTAATACTAAAAAAAATAATAACTATCCTAATAGTAACAGTTTTAATTTTAATGTTAGCCTTTAATAATAATAATAATAATAATAATAATAATAATAATAATAATAATAATAATAATAATAATGATGATGATGATAATAACAATAATAACAATAATAGAAAAGGGAAGTAAAAATATACCCTAAAAATGCATCAAGAGGGACTCGAACCCGAGACCCTTTGCTCACACCCCAACACCTTAAACCAACCCGGCACCTCTGTTTTTCTGATTTATATTACACCCGAATACTTATAAACCTTGACACAGTGTCATCTTCTTCCTATCCACAACCCAAATCGATGTACAGGTTTTGTGTTCAATAAATCGTTGAACTGGTATTAAAAATGTTTAACTGATTTATAAGCGAACATTATTAAGTTCTGTTATACATTAAAACAAACAGGAACATTGCAACATCGACTTACAGAACCCGTTACACCCATTTAAGAACTCACAATCAATTTCGGTTATAGAGGCTATTACAGACATCGACGTCAACAAGAAAAAGGTTCAAAATCATCTTTGTAAACTGTCTGAATTATTAATTCGACTTGAAACACTGTATTGAACTCGAATTTGGCCATGAACACATCGGTTAAACCTTTGTTTCAGAACTTTAACTTCGAAAATTAAAATCCAATATGAGGAGTTAGAAATTGAAATTTTGCAGAACAGTTTAGTAATGGATTCCTAACAAAACCCCATGTTTAGTTTTTGAAAATAATTCGAAATTGAGTTATAAAAAAAAAAATCTACGCGTGCAGAGGTTCTTGCTTAATATCTGCGGTTTCCTTTGATTCCCTCTTTTTATTTCGATTGTAATAGAGGAAATATGTAGAAGATGGATGATAGAAACAGGTAATAAAGTAGAGTCGATTTCGTGTAGGTGAGTTGATTGATACATCGTTTGGGTGTCACGGGTTTTACAGAAAACAGAAAAAGGAAACATATAGAAACTGATATTGAGATATAAAAAGAATCCTATGTATCTGTTTAATATATTCGAATATACCTGAATAATATATTTTTATCTGTATTTTATATATAACTTAATTTGTATGGCTTACACAAATAAATCTATTCTTGTATATTAAATTTATAAAGATAACATAATAATTATACACGCATTAATCCTTAATATTAATTTTGTTAATAACTAATAATAATAATAACAAAAATAATGATAATAATTTCACTAATTGTACATATCAAATTTCATATATTTTAAGAATAATAATAACAATAATAAGTAACAATGATAATAATGAAAATGATAATAAATTTTTTTAATGATAAAAATATTACTAGCTATAATAATATTATTATTATTATTAATGTTAAAAATAATATTAGTAATAATAATACTGCCATCATTTATATATAATAATTTTGTATCTATAGATTATATATATATATTTCTACTACTACCTATATAATTATGTTTTAGGTAACATGTAACATAAATATATTCATTATATATATTGAAACAATAATCTTAGAGTACACCTTAATACTTTGTTAACGTTGACATATTTATATTCAAAGTCATTTACATTCAATATACTCTCAATAATTAACTAAACATTTTTAAATAACAGTTTTTAAATTATCTTAAGTTTTATTCCATAATATCTAAATTGCATAATAGTTTAATTTATAATATATATATATATATTTACATATATTCTTATTTATATATACATTTCTATTTGTAATAAAAGGTTCGTGAATCGTCGAGCACAGTCAAAGGGTAATTGATTATCCAAATCTAAATTTTAAACTTTCTAGACTTAAAATAACAGATTTTGCTTATCGTGTCGGAAATATATAAAGATTAAGGTTTAAATTTGGTCGGAAATTTCCGGGTCGTTACAGTACCCACCCGTTAAAGAAATTTCGTCCTCGAAATTTGCTAGAGATTGTCATAGATAACAATAGGAATGTTTTTATGACGAATAGGAGGTAATAACGGAGTTTTACCATTATTGATAGATATAGATAAAATATTTCGATCATGTGAAGCGTACGAGCGAAGCTATCACAGAAAAGAGTGAAATGAGTAATATGATATCGTTTTAACTGATGACATGGTTATGATTGATTTCCGGAATTCACGAGATTTAAAGAAAATCTTTCGTAATAAGATTTGGTTCTTCGACGATTTAGGAAACAGGATCTCCTTTAATTTAATGCGGCAATTCTGTTGTGATTTCTTTGTCGGATACATTGCTATAAATCTACCCCCTTCGTTTTCCTTATTCTCCACACCTTTTATTCTTTCTTCCTCTACTCATTCTTAATATGTTCCATCCAATCCTGATTCTTATTATACTTCTAACCTTCATATCTTTCATTCTTCTTTTTCATTTGCCGCCAGAAGAATCTATTTACTTTTATGCTTTTCTTGGAATTATAATGTTTCTTATTCTCCCATGTCTTTACGTCGCAATACGTATTGATATACACGGTTTGTAGTTTCTGGGTGATTATTGGGTTTTATATCTTCCCTTATACTTCGATGTCCTTGCTTTTGTTTTCTATAATCATTATCATCCACAGTTAATACTCTCTTCCATTTACTGCGATTTATACTCCAATTTCTATTTCGGAGCTTCATTCTTTTTCTTTTCCTCCTTTTCAACTAAGCATCTTTTGTAATGGTCCGGAATTCGTAGGTATGAAATTCGAAATGAATATAATTAATGTCCTAAGAGAGAATTGGTAATGGCACGATTTTTGATTTGTCAAATTACCAGAATATCCTGGAAAAGACCGAATCATCCAGAGAATATTTTCTTGATATGTTTAGAGATTGGATAGATTGTAAGAGCCGTGTAACATGGCACATGATGATGGTACTGTGAATCATCACATTCCATTAGAAACGCAACATGACTTACTGTAATATAATGACGTTGATCAAGTGTCATTATATTATACTAATTCATGTATCAGTTCCCAACACTACTTCAAAACATTCATATTTTAAACTCAGAGGTTTTCGGAATTTAGAAACTAAAATAGTTTCTTTTATGATGTAACGCAGATATTACAGAGATATAAATGATAATATTAGTTGTGAGAATATCTCCAAAAATATGAAGAATAGGTATAACGGAAGATACGAAGATGTCTTATAATATCTAAAATATGATGATGATGAAGAGTATCATCTGGAAAGGTATAGAATAACGAGTAGGGTTCTTACTAACGGTTTCAGCAGATACTGAATTTGTTTGGATTTTTTTTTTTTTTTTTTTTTTTTTTTTTTTTTTTTTTTTTTTTTTTGAAGTCAAACTTGTTCTTTGTGATTTGTCCACGGCTTTCTTCATAGTTTTGCATAATCCGCCTTTCGGTACTAAATTTTTTCTAAGCTTTGCCAACCTACAATTCTTTATCATCAACTTCCGACGATTAAGGTCGTTTACGGTTGTCTACGGTTTCTGCTACTTCATTCAGCTTTTTCAACATTCAAAATATTGATTTGTAGACTGAGTGCTTTTCAGAATTTCATAATGAAAGATCATAATTCTAAGAGATAAATGTCATACATATAACTGTTGATGTAGATATGATGTGAGTTTTTTTAAAGTACTGATTGCCGATTCCTCTACATTTACTGCTACCATATATGAATCATTGGTTATCGATCCGAGGTGATTTCAAGAGAATTGTGTTTTTAGATGATTAAACGCTGACGGTAATATGGTGGAATATAAAAGGTTCCCCAGTAACAATAAAAGAGCATACATATAAATCAAGGTGATAATAAGGTTGTTTCGAGCGAAAAGTCGAAGTTGATTTGCTGAAGCTGTGACAAAATTTGCTACTTTGAAAAGGAATCGTAAAGTTATTTTTGCTAATAAATGCCAAAGGATCTGACGCGGCTACGTGTTAAACTTTTACTCAGTTGCCGAGAGTTTCTCAGGTGCATAACTATATGCATACATCTTTCCTTCCGTAGATAAAGTGCGGTTGTTTCATCCTATCGATTGAGATGTTTTCAAGAATCATGAAAGTTTTGAACGCAGATTGTAATCGTCAAGATACAAATGGGGTTTAAGATGAAATCAAGTGGCAAACTTGAAGAATTGTTTAGTTTCATATGTTATAGTCAATATTTTAATTCATTTTAATTGTTCAATGTTGGTAGTCCACTGTTGATAGTCCACAGTTAGCGATTCAATAATTCATATATATATTTTAATATATAATATTCGAATTAATTAATATGTATCGTGACCCGTATTTGTCTCAGTATTGATCACAACTCAAACCATATATATATTTTGGAATCCACCTCAACCCTGTATAGCCAACTATAGAGTGTCTATGGTCGTTCCGAAATATATATATAGATGGGTCGATATGATAAGTCGAAACCTTGTATACGTGTCCCGTTATTTATAGTGCGTAAAATAAATAACAGAAATTAAATGACGATAAATTAAATGCGTAAAGTAAATAACAGAAATTAAATGACGATAAATAAAATTGCGATAATTAAATTGCGATAAATAAAATGTAATCAGTTAGCTAGGAACAGTTAGCTGGAACAGTTAGCGTAGATTCTTAACAAAATTTCAATTAATTTAACTCGTCTGTTTCTAACAAATTTTATTTTGTCCAATATTTTCTTCTTTATGCCACTTGTTGGATTCTGATAGGTCAAAATCCGAATATGAAATTTGAATAGAATTGGTTATTCTGTGGAGAACGGATACGTGTATTGGTAGTTGTAAGTAAGATAGTAAATGATCGTTGAATCAGATTCGAAGAATGTACAGTGTAATTTATTAATGTAAATTCTAAATATTCCTCGGGTACTACCCACCCGTTAAAATATTTTCATCATTAACAGTTTGTACGAAAGAATTTTTAATTACAATTTCATCGGATGTAATCATGAATTTAATGAGTCAATAAGGTATTAAACTCGTTTGATTTATCGTTAATACTAAATTACATATTCTCTAAAACATTAGAGATTATATAATCGCCTTGTTGAACGAAGATAAATGAGGTAGAATGATACGTATAGCGAAGATAGTCGATGTAGATCGATGTGTAGAACGAAGTTCATACTCGAAGTACAGATGATGATATTGAGGCGTGTGATGTTGATATTCGAGGTACAGATTGTGATGTTGAGAGTTACGGCGCGGTTATGGTTAAGGAATGATAGGGGTACTGTCGACGTCGATTATGGTGGTATTGATTATACTGCTGGTGCTGCTGCTGGTGTTCGTAACCTTCGCACCAGGTTCTCCAAAGTCGTCGCACGAGCGCGTAGTTTGTTAACTTCTTCTAGTACTACGGGATGATTGACGGTTAAAGCGAGCGAATGAATAAGATTTGAAATATGGGATAGTATGTAATCGTGATGAGATACTCGGAAAAAGGGGAGAGAAAATGGTTTCTCGAACAGGTTCGCCGGTAAGTGTTTCAAGTTGAAAAGGGCAATTTGGTGGATGGAAGAGATCTTTGATGTGAAATGATTTTTCGGATGTCGGATGATATTCTAGCTATATAGAATCTCTATGTATAATACCAAAGATTTCATAAACTACAGAGGAATTTACGGCATATGTCAGACAAGTCTACAGATGTGCTAGGATATGAATTTTGTCTATACACTATCAATGCAGTAGATACAGTAAGACGTGTCTAGACTTATGAATGATAAGCAGGCAATTTCCTATGAATGATAAGCAGATAATTTCCGACTAGATGTGATAAGCAAAACTTTTTGACATGTAGACACGGTCAAAGTCCAGACTCATTAATGTATCCTAACAACTACTAGTCAGACACACTAATGCAAAACCTGGTTCGCTAAGACCACCGCTCTGATACCACCTGTGATGACCCGTCCTTATCCATCCGGACGAAGTCTTCAACAGTTGGTCCCATTACAATGATCGACTCCAAGTAAGGTCCTTAATATGAGCAAATGCACAGCGGAAGACTTAATTCGTACCTGAGAATAAACATGCTTTAAAACGTCAACATAAAGTTGGTGAGATATATAGGTTTGATGCTAGCAGCGTTATAACTATGGACCACAAGATTTCATATGTAAACATTTTAATAAAAATATTCTAAGTGGTTGAGCACTTGGTAACCATACTTAACATTTAATCATGTCGCATATTCCCTTTATTATGAAATCTTACTACACCGTACCAAGTGTAGTCACGAAACGAAGTACTGTGCAACCGTTGAATACTGGTCGTCCAGTCCGGTTGGGGTTGTCAGGCCCGATAGATCTATCAACAGGATTCGCGTTTACAATACCGCTGTAAATATTAGTTACCAAGCTACAGGGAAGTATGTCAGTGGTACAACTCAACGTAGAATATATTTTTCAGTTACTTGTGTCCATATCGTAAAACATAAAATACATGTATTCTCATCCCGAAATATTTAGAGTTTAAAAGTGGGACTATATACTCACCTAATGTATTTTGTAGTAAAAATACATATAACATCATTGAACACGTAAAAGGTTGGCCTTCGATTCACGAACCTATATCATTTATATATTTATTAACATCTATAATCGTAACCAAATAATTTATTTATTAATTGTTAATTCAGTAGTAAATATGTTAATTTACTAATTTAATTATCTATACATAATTTATACATTTTTGATAAATAATTAACATCACTATAATTATGTAATAAATATATTTTTCTTATATATATAATATTCATTTAGTAAATTAATAATAGTAATCTTAATAGTGATGATGAAAATAATAACTTTGATAATATTATATAAATAAAATTATATAAAATCTTATTAATGAAAATAATAATAATGATAATAATAATGGTTATGCTAATACATAATAATTTTTGTACTAATAATAATTATAAATAAAAGATCAATACTCATAATAATATTAATATGGATATTAATACTAAAAAAAATAATAACTATCCTAATAGTAACAGTTTTAATTTTAATGTTAGCCTTTAATAATAATAATAATAATAATAATAATAATAATAATAATAATAATAATAATAATAATAATAATAATGATGATGATGATAATAACAATAATAACAATAATAGAAAAGGGAAGTAAAAATATACCCTAAAAATGCATCAAGAGGGACTCGAACCCGAGACCCTTTGCTCACACCCCAACACCTTAAACCAACCCGGCACCTCTGTTTTTCTGATTTATATTACACCCGAATACTTATAAACCTTGACACAGTGTCATCTTCTTCCTATCCACAACCCAAATCGATGTACAGGTTTTGTGTTCAATAAATCGTTGAACTGGTATTAAAAATGTTTAACTGATTTATAAGCGAACATTATTAAGTTCTGTTATACATTAAAACAAACAGGAACATTGCAACATCGACTTACAGAACCCGTTACACCCATTTAAGAACTCACAATCAATTTCGGTTATAGAGGCTATTACAGACATCGACGTCAACAAGAAAAAGGTTCAAAATCATCTTTGTAAACTGTCTGAATTATTAATTCGACTTGAAACACTGTATTGAACTCGAATTTGGCCATGAACACATCGGTTAAACCTTTGTTTCAGAACTTTAACTTCGAAAATTAAAATCCAATATGAGGAGTTAGAAATTGAAATTTTGCAGAACAGTTTAGTAATGGATTCCTAACAAAACCCCATGTTTAGTTTTTGAAAATAATTCGAAATTGAGTTATAAAAAAAAAAATCTACGCGTGCAGAGGTTCTTGCTTAATATCTGCGGTTTCCTTTGATTCCCTCTTTTTATTTCGATTGTAATAGAGGAAATATGTAGAAGATGGATGATAGAAACAGGTAATAAAGTAGAGTCGATTTCGTGTAGGTGAGTTGATTGATACATCGTTTGGGTGTCACGGGTTTTACAGAAAACAGAAAAAGGAAACATATAGAAACTGATATTGAGATATAAAAAGAATCCTATGTATCTGTTTAATATATTCGAATATACCTGAATAATATATTTTTATCTGTATTTTATATATAACTTAATTTGTATGGCTTACACAAATAAATCTATTCTTGTATATTAAATTTATAAAGATAACATAATAATTATACACGCATTAATCCTTAATATTAATTTTGTTAATAACTAATAATAATAATAACAAAAATAATGATAATAATTTCACTAATTGTACATATCAAATTTCATATATTTTAAGAATAATAATAACAATAATAAGTAACAATGATAATAATGAAAATGATAATAAATTTTTTTAATGATAAAAATATTACTAGCTATAATAATATTATTATTATTATTAATGTTAAAAATAATATTAGTAATAATAATACTGCCATTATTTATATATAATAATTTTGTATCTATAGATTATATATATATATTTCTACTACTACCTATATAATTATGTTTTAGGTAACATGTAACATAAATATATTCATTATATATATTGAAACAATAATCTTAGAGTACACCTTAATACTTTGTTAACATTGACATATTTATATTCAAAGTCATTTACATTCAATATACTCTCAATAATTAACTAAACATTTTTAAATAACAGTTTTTAAATTATCTTAAGTTTTATTCCATAATATCTAAATTGCATAATAGTTTAATTTATAATATATATATATATATTTACATATATTCTTATTTATATATACATTTCTATTTGTAATAAAAGGTTCGTGAATCGTCGAGCACAGTCAAAGGGTAATTGATTATCCAAATCTAAATTTTAAACTTTCTAGACTTAAAATAACAGATTTTGCTTATCGTGTCGGAAATATATAAAGATTAAGGTTTAAATTTGGTCGGAAATTTCCGGGTCGTTACACTTTATTTCATCAATAAAGGTTTAAAAAGCTTTACGTAGATTATCAAATAATGATAATCTAAAATATCCTGTTTACACACGACCATTACATAATGGTTTACAATACAAATATGTTACAACAAAATAAGTTTCTTGAATGCAGTTTTTACACAATATCATACAAGCATGGACTCCAAATCTCGTCTTTATTTAAGTATGCGACAGCGGAAGCTCTTAATAATCACCTGAGAATAAACATGCTTAAAACATCAACAAAAATGTTGGTGAATTATAGGTTTAACCTATATATATCAAATCATAACAATAGACCACAAGATTTCATATTTCAATACACATCCCATACATAGAGATAAAAATCATTCATATGGTGAACACCTGGTAACCGACATTAACAAGATGCATATATAAGAATATCCCCATCATTCCGGGACACCCTTCAGATATGATATAAATTTCGAAGTACTAAAGCATCCGGTACTTTGGATGGGGTTTGTTAGGCCCAATAGATCTATCTTTAGGATTCGCGTCAATTAGGGTGTCTGTTCCCTAATTCTTAGATTACCAGACTTAATAAAAAGGGGCATATTCGATTTCGATAATTCAACCATAGAATGTAGTTTCACGTACTTGTGTCTATTTTGTAAATCATTTATAAAACCTGCATGTATTCTCATCCCAAAAATATTAGATTTTAAAAGTGGGACTATAACTCACTTTCACAGATTTTTACTTCGTCGGGAAGTAAGACTTGGCCACTGGTTGATTCACGAACCTATAACAATATATACATATATATCAAAGTATGTTCAAAATATATTTATAACACTTTTAATATATTTTGATGTTTTAAGTTTATTAAGTCAGTTGTCCTCGTTAGTAACCTACAACTAGTTGTCCACAGTTAGATGTACAGAAATAAATCGATAAATATTATCTTGAATCAATCCACGACCCAGTGTATACGTATCTCAGTATTGATCACAACTCAAAGTATATATATTTTGGAATCAACCTCAACCCTGTATAGCTAACTCCAACATTCACATATAGAGTGTCTATGGTTGTTCCGAAATATATATAGATGTGTCCACATGATAGGTCGAAACATTGTATACGTGTCTATGGTATCTCAAGATTACATAATATACAATACAAGTTGATTAAGTTATGGTTGGAATAGATTTGTTACCAATTTTCACGTAACTAAAATGAGAAAAATTATCCAATCTTGTTTTACCCATAACTTCTTCATTTTAAATCCGTTTTGAGTGAATCAAATTGCTATGATTTCATATTGAACTCTATTTTATGAATCTAAACAGAAAAAGTATAGGTTTATAGTCGGAAAAATAAGTTACAAGTCATTTTTGTAAAGGTAGTCATTTCAGTCGAAAGAACGACGTCTAGATGACCATTTTAGAAAACATACTTCCACTTTGAGTTTAACCATAATTTTTGGATATAGTTTCATGTTCATAATAAAAATAATTTTCTCAGAATAACAACTTTTAAATCAAAGTTTATCATAGTTTTTAATTAACTAACCCAAAACAGCCCGCGGTGTTACTACGACGGCGTAAATCCGATTTTACGGTGTTTTTTGTGTTTCCAGGTTTTAAATCATTAAGTTAGCATATCATATAGATATAGAACATGTGTTTAGTTGATTTTAAAAGTCAAGTTAGAAGGATTAACTTTTATTTGCGAACAAGTTTAGAATTAACTAAACTATGTTCTAGTGATTACAAGTTTAAACCTTCGAATAAGATAGCTTTATATGTATGAATCGAATGATGTTATGAACATCATTACTACCTTAAGTTCCTTGGATAAACCTACTGGAAAAGAGAAAAATGGATCTAGCTTCAACGGATCCTTGGATGGCTCGAAGTTCTTGAAGCAGAATCATGACACGAAAACAAGTTCAAGTAAGATCATCACTTGAAATAAGATTGTTATAGTTATAGAAATTGAACCAAAGTTTGAATATGATTATTACCTTGTATTAGAATGATAACCTACTGTAAGAAACAAAGATTTCTTGAGGTTGGATGATCACCTTACAAGATTGAAAGTGAGCTAGCAAACTTGAAAGTATTCTTGATTTTATGTAACTAGAACTTGTAGAATTTATGAAGAACACTTAGAACTTGAAGATAGAACTTGAGAGAGATCAATTAGATGAAGAAAATTGAAGAATGAAAGTGTTTGTAGGTGTTTTTGGTCGTTGGTGTATGGATTAGATATAAAGGATATGTAATTTTGTTTTCATGTAAATAAGTCATGAATGATTACTCATATTTTTGTAATTTTATGAGATATTTCATGCTAGTTGCCAAATGATGGTTCCCACATGTGTTAGGTGACTCACATGGGCTGCTAAGAGCTGATCATTGGAGTGTATATACCAATAGTACATACATCTAAAAGCTGTGTATTGTACGAGTACGGATACGGGTGCATACGAGTAGAATTGTTGATGAAACTGAACGACGATGTAATTGTAAGCATTTTTGTTAAGTAGAAGTATTTTGATAAGTGTCTTGAAGTCTTTAAAAAGTGTATGAATACATATTAAAACACTACATGTATATACATTTTAACTGAGTCGTTAAGTCATCGTTAGTCGTTACATGTAAATGTTGTTTTGAAACCTTTAGGTTAACGATCTTGTTGAATGTTGTTAACCCATTGTTTATTATAACAAATGAGATGTTAAATTATTATATTATCATGATATTATGATATATAATATATCTTAGTATGATGTATATACAGTTAAATGTTGTTACAACGATAATCGTTACATATATATCTCGTTTCGAAATCATTAAGTTAGTAGTCTTATTTTTACATATGTATTTCATTGTTAATACACTTAATAATATATTTACTTATCATTTAACATAATTAACCAAGTGTATCAATATCTTAATATGATTCATATGTACCTAGTAAGACGTTGTTATAACGATAATCGTTATATATATCGTTTTCGAGTTTCTTAAATTAATAGTCTCATTTTTATGTATATAACTCATTGTTAAAATACCTAATGAGATACATACTTATAATAAAAACATGTTAACTATATATATAACCATATATATGTCATCATATAGTTTTTGCAAGTTTTAACATTTGTGAATCACCGGTCAACTTGGGTGGTCAATTGTCTATATGAAACATATTTCAATTAATCAAGTCTTAACAAGTTTGATTGCTTAACATGTTGGAAACATTTAATCATGTAAATATCAAACTCAATTAATATATATAAACATGGAAAAGTTCGGGTCACTACACCATTTCCTTCAAAAATAGCCAAAAGAATTGAGTTAATCATATAGAATTTAAGAGTAGTCAATAGTATTTCGTAGCATAATATGAACTTATTTATAAAAGCTTTTTCTTCATATTAGTGTTTTATAGTTTTAATTCGGGTAGTACCTACCCGTTAAGTTCATACTTAGTAGCTACTATACAATTCAACTACTACGATTCTATATGAAAAGCTAAATACAAATAATATTTCGCGTTCAAACTTTTATACAATATTTTTACAAATTTACAATACCGCTATTTTACATATAGCATAAAATATAGCACACAATAACTTTGATACGGAGTAGTTTCGAAGACAATCCTAGTTAATACGCAAGTCGTTCAACAAAGGCAATAAAGACACGTAATTCATAAGTCTAGAAACAAGTCATGTATTCTGGTTGTACCAATATTGTTTCCCATCCTTGGTTATGTGGCAGATAACCATTGTGACCGTTAGCTAGGCAGCATGTTGTAATGTCGTCAAAAGGATGAGGGTTTCGTAATGCCCAACAGCCCCGTAACAATCTAATAACCTTATTTCTCACCCCAACTACCGAATCCGTCACTTGTGGGAAGGTTTTATTTAAAAGTTGTAATCCGATGTTCTTTTTCTCACTTTGGTGAGAAGCGAACATCACTAACCCGTAAGCATAACAAGCTTCTTTATGTTGCATGTTAGAAGCTCTTTCTAAAGCACGAAGTCCTATGTTGGGATATGTTGAGTCAAAATAGGTTCTTAACCCGTAGCGTAAAATTGCACTTGGGTTCCCCGCATTTAACGCTTTAAAGAAAACACGGCGTAACTTAAGGTCTCCCCAATGTGATATACCCCATCTTTCAAAAGAAAGCCTTTTATAAACTAAGGCATGCCTGGAACGTTCTTCAAATGTTCTACAAACTAATTTTGCCATAAATAATTGTGCCGACGAATTCTGACCGACTCTAGACAAGATTTCATCAATCACGTCCCCGGGTAGGTCTTCTAAAAATTTTGGTTGTCTATCCTTAACATCCATTTTGTGTTTTTATAATGTAAAAATAGACGAGGGTTAGATTTATAAAAGATACTTAACAAACAATACAAGCAATTTTTACATATATCATAAAAGCACAAGCACACTATATTACATATATTACATAGCATGATTAAAACTCTTTATTCCGACTCACTTGTTTCTTCTTCTTCGGACTTGGTTTGTTTCGCTACTTTCCTAGGGATATATGGTGCTCCCCTAATACGAGCCGTTCTTTTAACAAATTGTCTAAAAAAACCTGGTGGCTTAGATGTTCCCGGGTTATAGCTAAAACTTAAGAAATACGGGTGTTGACAGTATTTTCGATCGGGATATTTCATGTTAACATAGAGGTCATCGGGGTTGGAATTAGGTTTCTCTATTTTGATGCCTTTTCCCTTATTATTTTCTTTTGCCTTTTCAAATTGGGTCGGGGTATTTTCTATAACATCATCGGAATCCTCATCGGGATCCGATTCATCGAAAAATTGGTAATCTTCCCAATATTTTGCTTCCTCGGCGGAAACACCATTGACCATTATTAATTTTGGTCCATTGGTTGAGGGTTTTCTTTTATTTATCTGTTTTTCAGTGGTTTCTAATATTTCCTCCTCCGTAACCTCTTCTTCTTCCGGTTCCTCTTCTTCTGGTTCCTCTTCTTCCGGTTCCTCTTCGGGAATTTGTGAGTCTTCCCAATATATATTCGACTCTTCATTATTATTAGACGAGTCAATGGGATTTGTACTAGAGGTAGACATCTATCATACAATATCAAACACATTAAGAGATTAATATATCACATAATATTTACATGTTAATAATATATAGTTTTCAACAAAAAGTGTTAAGCAATCGTTTTTAAAGAAAAATTTACGGTCGAAGTCCAGACTCACTAATGCATCCTACAAACTTGATAAGACACACTAATGTAAATTTCTGGTTCTCTAAGACCAACGCTCGGATACCAACTGAAATGTCCCATTCATATTGATTATAAACGTTCCATAATAATTGATTTTGTTGCGAGGTTTTGACCTCTATATGAGACGTTTTTCAAAGACTGCATTCGATTTTTAAAACAGCCATAACCTTTATTTATCGATAAAGGTTTAAAATATTACGACGATTATCAAATAATGATAATCTAAAATATAGCGTTTTCACACGACCATTACATAATGGTTTACAATAATATTACACAACAATATAAGTCTTCGAATGCAGTTTTTAAACAATATTATACAAGCATTCTGACTCCAACTCTTGTCCATAAATTAGCATGCAACAGCGAAAGCTCTTAATAATCACCTGAGAATAAACATGCTTAAAACGTCAACAAAAATGTTGGTGAGTCATAGGTTTAACCTATATATTTATCAAATCGTAATAATAGACCACAAGATTTTATTTTTTCCCATAAATATACATATCATATCAGGCATTTTGCAAACTGCATAGAGATAAAATTCATTCATATGTTGAACACCTGGTAACCGACCTTAACAGGATGCATATAGAATATCCCCATCATTCCGGGACTCTCATCGGATATGATAAATCGAAGTACTAAAGCATCCGTAACTCAGATGAGGCTTGTTGGGCCAAATAGATCTATCTTTAGGATTCACGTCAATTAGGGGCCATTTCCCTAATTCTTAGGCTACCAAGCTAAAAGGGGGCATATTCAGTTCGATAATCCAACATAGAAAGTAGTTTCGATTACTTGTGTCTATTTTGTAAAACATTTATAAACTGCATGTATTCTCATCCCAAAAATAATAGATTTTAAAAGTGGGACTATAACTCACTTTCACAGATTTTTACTTCGTCATAAATTTAAGACTTGGCCACGGATCGATTCACGAACCTATAACAAATATATACATATATATCAAAGTATGATCGAAATATATTCACAATATTTTTTATTACGTTTTAATGATTTAAGTTTATTAAGTTAGCGGTCCAACGTTAGTAATCTACAACTAGTTGTCCACAGTTAGATGTACAGAAATAAATCAATATATATTATCTCGAATCAATCCACGACCCAATGTATACAAGTCTCAGGCTAGATCACAACTCAAAGTATATATATTATTTGGGAATCAACCTCAACCCTGTATAGCTAATTCAAGCATTACTGCATAAAGAGTGTCTATGGTTGTTACAAATAATATATATAGATGGGTCTATATGATATGTCAAAACATTGTATACGTGTCTATGGTATTCCAAGATTACATAATATATGTTAGAATACATGTATAATACAATATAAGTTAGTTAAGTTATGGTTAGTCTAGATTTGTTACAAAATTTTCGTAGCTAAAACTAGCAAATTTATCCAATTTTGTTTTACCCGTCATTTCTTCGTTTCAAATCCGTTTTGAGTGATTCAAGTTGATATGGTTTCATAATGAACTGAAATTTATGAAATTAAACAGAAAAAGTATAAGTTTATAGTCGGAAATACAGGTTACAAGTCATTTTTTAAAGAGGTAGTCATTTCCGTCGAAAAAACGTCATCTTGATGACTATTTTGAAAAACATACTTCAACTTTGTGTTTAAACATGATTTTTGGATATAGTATCATATGAAATATGAAATATTATTTTTCCAGAAAACAAACTTCCAATTCAAAGATTAAGATAGTTTTTATTTTTCTAACCCAAAACAGCCCCCGGTTTCACTACGACGGCGTATGTCCGGTTTTACGGTGTTTTTCGTGTTTCCAGGTTTTAAATCATTAAGTTAGCATATCATATAGATATAGAAAATGTGTTTAGTTGATTTTAAAAGTTAAGTTAGAAGGATTAACTTTGTTTGCGAACAAGTTTAGAATTAACTAAACTATGTTCTAGTGATTACAAGTTTAAATCTTCGAATATGATAGTTATATATATATGAATCGAATGATGTTATGAACATCATTACTATCTTAAGTGTAGTAGGTAAACCTACTGGAAATGATGAAAAATAAACTTGAGCTTCAAAGGATCTTCAATGGCTTGGAAGTTCTTGAAGTAGAATCATGACACGAAAACAAGTTCAAGTAAGATTACTACTTGAATTAAGATAGTTATGTTTATAGAAATTGAACCAAAGCTTGAATATGATTCTTACCTTTGATTTAGAATGAAAACCTACTGAGATTAACAAAAGTTTCTTGATCTTGGATGATTACTTGGAATGGATTTGAAAGCTTGGAAGTAATCTAGCAAGTTTGAAAGATTTATTGAAGTGTTCTTGAATGGTTGTTTTTATGATGATTAAAGCTTGTAATTGAAGATAAAAGATGGTGAAAATGCTTGGAGATGATCAAGTATGATGTTAGAAGTATTTTGAGAGAGAATTTGGAGTGTAAGTATGAGAAAATGGAATGGAAAAATGAGGTGAAATCATAAAAACGTTTTTACTCATTATAAAGAAAGAAAAGATTCTTAAATTTGTTTTCTTGCTAAATAATTCATGCTAGTTGACAAATGGTTGGTTCCACATGTTCCTTAATTATTTAAGGCTGCTAAGGAGCAGATTCTTATGTGTATATACCAATAGTGTGTACATCTAGGAGCTGGGTATTGTACGAGTACGAATACGGTTGCATATGAGTAGAATTGTTGATGAAAATGAATGAGGATGTAATTGTAAGCATTTTTGTTAAGTAGAAGTACTTTGATATGTGTCTTGAAGTCTTTCAAAAGTGTACTAATACATCTAAATACACTACATGTATATACATTTTAACTGAGTCGTTAAGTCATCGTTAGTCGTTACATGTAAGTGTTGTTTTGAAACCTTTAAGTTAACGATCTTGTTAAATGTAATTAATTCATTGTTATTATACTTAAATGAGATGTTAAATTGTTATGTTAACATGATAACATGGTGTATGAATATATCTTAACATCATATATATATATATATATATATATATATATATATATATATATATATATGTGTGTGTGTGTGTGTGTGTGTGTGTGTGTGTTAAAATACTATTATAACGATAATCGTTACATATATATATATTGTTTCGAAATCCTTAAGTTAGTAGTCTCATCTTACTTGTATAGTTCATTGTTAATACACTCAATGATATACATAATTATCATTATATCATGTTAAATATAGTATATCAATATCTTAATACAATACATATGTATTTAGTAAGACGTTGTTATAACGATAATCGTTATGTATATCGTTTCGAGCTTCATAATTCAATATTCTCATTTTTTTTTATGTATATCACACATTGTTAATATACTTAGTGAGATACTTACTTATCATAATCTCATGTTAACCATATATATGTCCATATATATATCATCATGTCGTTTTTACAAGTTTTAACGTTCGTGAATCGCCGGTCAACTTGGGTGGTCAATTGTCTACATGAAACTCATTTCAAATAATCAAGTCTTAACAAGTTTGATTGCTTAACATGTTGGAAACATTTAATCATGCAAATATAGTTTTCATTTAATATATAATCATGGAATAATCATGAAAAAGTTCGGGTCACTACAGGCGGCTCATCCTCACGCCGATGATATATATAAAATGATAAGTGGCGAGTGGGACCAAATGATAATAATAATGATGTGGGTAGGTGCCATCTCGTGGAATTGAATTCTAGAATTGAGAAAGTGAATTATTACTCAGTTCCACACCTCACCTTTTGCTTTTAAAAACTCAACTTTTTCAACATAATTAGAAGAAAAGCAGCAACTAAGTTGAATATTTTCCCAATTATTATTATCATTATTTTTAGCAGCACAGATAAATTGGGCTAGAAAACGATTGTTTCAGAAAAGACCAATACACACCACGGTTTGGTCAGAATTGAAGAACGAAGTCACCGGAAAAAGAACGGCGGCAGGAGGTGGACACGCTGGGAAAGATACAAAAATTTCAGGAAATGAAATTCGAGACTGTAGGAGTCGAACGGTGGTGGATGGATAGAAGACCGAAGTAGAGTTTCGGCTCTGATGGGGTTAGGAAGATTTGATGGGTGATAGAGCAGAAGCGGCACACAGGCGGTCGATTAGGTTTGGATCAAACCCTCTGATATCATATTAGAATGTTATAATTCACCCATGATTCTTATTGATCAAAGAGGCCAAATATATAGTATATGATATGATCTCATATCCCTTGATTTTAGGGATCCTACATTTAATATGAGATATGGATAGATATGCCTACATTTAATGCTAGATATTACATAAGATATTGTCTACGTCTAATATCCGTTAACAACAACGACTAAACAGAGTTTAACTAGACATGTAAGATTTCAGTATTATAAGGTATTGGTCCTGAAAAACCGATACCAAAATGGATACCTACCCTTTGATCATTGAGCTACCATCGCGAAACAAAAATAAGTTTCAACACATTTGATTTTATATGTGATAACTATAACGTAATTTTAGCTATAGAAATACCTAGTAATATGAGATTAACATTTGTAGGAAACTTGCAAGTGTCATATAAACATGGCCCTTGAGATTATGTTTAAGCTTAGTATATCAGTGGTTTCGAGTTCGGGGTTTCAGGTATAGTAAGATTAAACGTAAACGTAGTCCTAGAGGCTATGTTTAGCAAATTCTCTCTCTTTCTCTCTCTATATCTCTCTCTCTCTCTCTCTCTCTCTATATATATATATATATATATATATATATATATATATATATATATATATATATATATATATATATATATATAGGGGCAGGATCAATGGGGAAGTAACCAATCGGGGGGAAGCAAAAAAAAAAAAAAAAAATTCGTTTTTTTTTGAAATTTTTTTTTTCAGCATCAAGATCACACGAAAATATGAACATTTAGAAGAGACACTTCGTGATGAATGTTATTATTTAGGCGGGAAAACGATCGACAAAAATAACATTCAAGATAATATTGTTCGTGAAGAATGTTAACGTTTTTTTTCTTCATGTTTTGTGAAGTAAAATTTAGCTCGATTTAGAGTTTAGGGTTTAGGGTTTAGGGTTTAGGGTTTGGTGTTTTGGGTTTATGGAATAAACCCAAAACACCAAACCCTAAACCCTAAACCCTAAACCGTTCGTGTTAAAAACTCAATCTAAATCCTAAATCTAAACCCTAAACCCTAAATTTCTAAACCCTAATATCAAAATCCTATAAACCCTAATATCTAAACCCTAATATCTAAACCTCAATAGCTAAAACCTCAACATACGCTCGAAAAACACGATAATTGTTATATATTATTTCTTCGAGCGTTTTCCCGCCAAAATAAAATATTTATCACAAAGTGTCTCTACTAAATGTTCATATTTTCATCCCATCTATAATGTTCGTGAACAAAGTTTTTTCAAAAAACGAAAAGAAAAAAAAAGTTTTTGCTTCCCCCCGCTTCCCCCCGATTGGTTACTTCCCTCTTGATCCTACCACTATATATATATATATATATATATATATATATATATATATATATATATATATATATATATATATATATATATATATATATATATATATATATCTTCTCTCCTTTTGTACATTAAAACAAAAGCTAAATATAGCAATATATTTAAATAAGAATTTTTTTTGGGTATTGGATTAAAAAATTAGAATAAATACCCGTTTAATTTAGCCATCCATTTTAGTATTTTTTTTTTTTTTTTTTTTCTGTAAGATTTCAGAATTATGAGGTACTGGTCTTGAAAAACCATTATCGATATGGATAGATACCGAACCGGTACATGTACCCTCAATTCGGTACGGTATTCGAGAAAGGGTTTAGTATTTTTTTCTGTTCTGTACTATGCAATTCTCCACGGTATTAGTATCTACACAATCCTTACTCTAATGGCTCCTTAGCTAGTCCCACATTTAATATGAGAGAAGAAAACCTCATAACTCATATGATTAAAGAGACGATCAATGGTAAATTGAAAAGGACGGGTCCTCAAGGTTGATTGTTGTTAGGCCGTTTTCTGTTCTTCGGTTGTTTTCATTCCTTGTATTTTCGTGTATTTTTCGGTTTTTGTTTAGTTTATATGTTTGTAAGGTTTCTTTCGAGATGTTAGGGAGGCTCGTTTTTAGATAATTTTTGTTTAGATTGTTGCTTTCTAGGTTCGAGCTCCCGCGTTCTCCCCTTGTCCTTTTGTTTCATGTTGAGGGCGTTTTCTTTCGAAAAACGACCTCGTTTCTATATGAGTATTCGTTTCTTTGCAAAAAAAAAAAAAAAAAAATGACGTCACGTGGAGAAGAGATTGAAACTCATAACATCCTCTTTACGCATCATGGTCCTTCAATTATTGGGCTACCATCGCGGGGCAAAAATGTGTAACACGTTTTTTTTTTTTTTTTGGTAAGCGAGGAAACCCTCTTAGGAACGAGCACATTGGCTCTCCCATACAAGGTAAAACCTCGGGTAATCAAGCCCCCGAGCGCGAGACCTGGTAGCGGGTGAATTACGCATTATACGTACCCTCTAGTCACACTCCCTTTTTGAACAGTTTGATATAGCCAGGAATTGAACCCGGGTGGTGTGCTTCATTGGGCAACTCGGTGGCCACTATGTATAACGGAATGTTCTCATATACATTGTACATCTGATCAGGGTAATAAACAAGTAACAAAATATGTCTACCCAAATATATTACAACACATATGCAACTCCATCTGTTTTGCTGAATATGAATGTCTGCCGATAAGTTCTTAACACACAACTTCTGATATTCATCTATTTCTATACGATTGCGGATTCTAGGGTAGCATCAGAGATCGAGTAAGAGGCCAAATATCAAAATGAAACTTATAAATCAGCTGTTATGACATCGAATCTACGCTTCTAAATTATAAACTCGTTTATACTGAGTTGTACAGTACAGCAATAATGCCTTTGTCATGAGCATTTTGAATAGTTTGCTGATATTCACAAAAGTTGATGCGAAGTCTAGCTTGCTACATGCCAAATGTTCAAAATATGTTTACAGACCAGTAACATAACAGCATGTTAATCCAAACACCATTTTAAATGGCTCCAACTAAAAGGTTCAATAATCTTCAACTAAAAGGTTCAATAATCTTCAACTAAAAGGTCCACCTAAAACATGTTTAATTACAGACCAGTAATAGCAGCAGCATGTTTACTCCCCTACTTACTAACAGGGCTATAGCAACTGGGGGGTAAGGCAGTCGACCAACCAAGATAATCACTAAACCAACCAAGATAATCACATGTATTAATGAATTTTGTTGAAATGCTTTTCAAATCTTGTAGTTTCTTCATTTCTTCTTCCATAACTTGTAGAACATGAGGTGGGATTTTTGCCTTGTTTGCATCGATTCTAGCCCGAAATTTATCTGCAACAAAAACAAATTTATTGTCTAGATCAAATTAAATAACTCAAGACTATACAGAAAACGTTCAGTCACCTCATAAATAGTTATAGGGTATGATATAAGAGTTACATGCACCCGACACAGGGTTTTAAAATAGGTTTTAGAAGCAGGCGGTAACCTCCCTAAATCGATCATATGAACCGGTCAACGGGTATAAATAGGTTAAAAGTCATATGAACCGGTCAATGGGTATAAATAGGTTAAAAGTCAGATTAATCCCCAATTAGTGATATCTACAACCTTGCATCCACATCTTATAAAAGTGAACAAGAAAGTTACCAATGAGTGCCGTTTTGTCATTTCTGTCAACCCCTAATTCCTGCAACAAGATGACATCCATCATTAAATATTCTGACAAGTTTATAATCTTATGACACAGAGGAATTTGAAAGATGGTGCAAACATAAATTGCAGCAATAGAGAAAAATAAAACTAAGAAGCCACCTTTATGATAATCTTATACTCCATCTCTTTTACTACGCATTCCTGAACAAAAGCAAGAACAACATTAAAACGTTATAAAGAACTAATTTTTATTTCTAAATATGCATGTTGTCATCAGAACTTGCATGAATCTTATATATCCCCATTTCTTTCTCCAATAGCTCCAGACTTAGTATCAACCCGTTTGTACACCTACATTGACAATTATGTTGATATTTTTAATCATATGCACCCAAAAAAAGAAAAAGTTTATGGAATATTAAATGTTACTTACATCTAACTCTTCAAGCACTTGCTGACATTGTAGTTTGTCCAAAAAAGATACTGTAGCAGCAAAGTCTGCGACTCTTGGATAATTCAAATCACCAATATGCTGTAAAAAATATATGAAATCCAAGCCATTATTATATGGAGAAAAAATGTTAGCACCGTAATTTGGTTAATCTTCTCAATAAGTTATACGTATATGATAAAAGCAGATGCAATTGAAAAAAGTGCTAAACCTCAACAAGATCCCTCCAACTAGGATGTGTCTTCATAATATCTTTAAGGATTTTTACAACCTCAAAATATGTTGCCTTGATCACATCATCATCCATGTTGTATGCTGAATTCTGAAATACAGAGAGAATTATACAAAAATATAAACCCAACAGTAATATTGATGAAAAATATTAGAGAAAATTGTTTGAAAATGAATTAAACTTTCACCAAATTCCTATTGTATGCACCCAACTTTCATATCTCCTATTGTATGCATTCAACTTTTAAATCTCTACTATTGTATGCATTTAACTTTTTATAACAAGTAACCTTCCAGGTCACCTCAATTTCATTTCTAGACATTTACATTATTAGTCCTCATATTTGTAAACCCCAATTTCATTAGTCCCTTATGTAACTTATTACCCTAATTTCTTTAACCTGCTTCATCTTCAACCATTGTAAAGATCAAAAATCCTAAAAATTTAACCAAAACAAAACCAAAACCAACACTTGATTACATATATTTTCTTCACAACTAAAACTAAAATCTTTTTTTCAAATTCTAACAACCCAAAAATTAAAATCCAAAAAGTCAAATGAAAAAACACAATAACAATTAGGGTGTAAATGACAAATTGAGATTACATGTATTTAGGATACATGTAAACGGTACCTTAAGATGATCCACTTTGACCGTAAGGGGATCTTCACTGACCTATTTAAAATGCAATAGTTACGTTACAAAAACAGAGTAAATATATATATATATATATATACCAAATATATCTAATATATGTACATAAGGAAACTATCAACTCACCATCTCTGTTATCCGAAGCCGCTTATGACCCATAAGAACAACCTCATCTCCTTGAATTGGTATAATCTACTTAAAAAGACCAAAAACTTATCACTGATAATACATACATAGTAATATATACAAGTTTACCACGACTAATTAACATTATCCGCATCACACGTACCTGGGCCAGTGTACCTACTTCATGGAGACGATTAAACAAATCTTTGCCCTTAAACTCATATATTTTTTTCTCTATATTTAAGCCACTCAACTCAGATCTTGGGTCAGCTTTTACAAGGAACGCACCAACATAAGGAACCTCTCCTTTCAAATTTTCAGACAATGCAGCTAGTAGTTTAGCATCCTGGAAGGTATAACCATATAAGTAGAAGTTATAATAACACAGTATTATACAAAATTTTATGTTAAACAGAACAAAACAAAACAAGTAAACTTCAATGGGGTTTGGGATGGGATTAGCATCAGGGGCAGATTCAGTGTGGTGCAGTCGGGGTCACATGCCTCCGACGACCTAATTTCGATTACATGTATTTATATATGGGTTCAGTATGATTAATTATGGTTTTCCTATGATTTTAAGCTCTTTTAATGGAATAATTTGAACTTGTAAGGAGGCTTTGTCGGAGAAAGACAACCTATGCACCCCCACTTTTTCTACCAATTTCATTTTTCATTTTTAGTCCTATACTATATAAAACACCAATCTAGCAAAGGAAAAATGTGAGTACCTTGACATATGTTGGAATATAAGATCCTGGAAATAAGGGTTTATGTGCTAATGGCAATGCTAACACCTGCAAATTTAGAGATACATAAATTACACAAATTAAAAATAGGAGTATTTATTTATTTGCTCTGTAAACTGAATACACACATAATCCTAAAATTGTACTACTAAATCAAACACCAAGTAAAGTAAAGAAATAGTAAAACCTTAGCAATTTCAAGTGGCACTCTCATAACTGTAGCAGCAACTGGCGCTGCAGATTTCGATTGAGTTTCTTCAACAGCGGGAACACACTCCGACCCGGGTCCATCACTAGAATCCGAACTTGAAAAACGTGTTTGTAACAAGCTAGGGTTTGTTAACCCTAGAACAGGACGAAGCACTCTTGGAGAAGACCTTAACGCCTTCAACATTGGGGATTTAGGGTTAGGGTTTATGTAAATTAGTGTGTAATTGGATTCTCGAGTTTTTGAGTGGAAGGAATGGAGACGGAAAAGAAATGAGAAAAATGTGAGCAAAATGATTGTTTTATACGCGTGTGTTCATAATTTATTTTGGCACGTGTGTAATAAACTAATAAATCGATAAAAATAAGAGAGTAACATTTGGCATGTGTACTAAATATAGTAATTTCCTTTATAGAAAAATACATAATAAATTTTGTTGTTGGGTTTTGAATTATTAATATAAAAATACATATGTGGGGTAGTAAATCGCTTAACCCTAATATAAAAATACAAAATTTTTATTATTGTAACATCCCGCCTTTTTCCGTTTATTTTTTCTTTATACTATTTCAAACTCCGTTATATGTTTATAACATCTCCCGTTAATACGCGTTTCAAAATATCTTGTGTAGGTAATTTAACGCACCCGATTCAAAGTTGAGGGACTAGTTTTGCCAAGAGGCCAAAGATTTGACTAGGTCAACTAGTCAAACCTTCAACCTCATCCACTCATCATTTTCTCATTTTCTTTTCTCTTTTCTTCTCCTACTTTCACATTTTCTTTCAATTCACCACATCAAGGAATCATCATCCATTTAATTTCTAGCAAGCTTCAATTCAAACAAAATACATATTTGGAATCCTTGCAACATCCTCTTCGATTCCATACCGATTTCATCAATTTTGGGTAACTTTCTAAAATCACTAATTTTATGTGTTCTTGAGATTTTTGAGTTAAAAGGTTGTTGATTAGTGTCTATGGCTCAAGTCTAGTATGATTATGTGATTTGTATGCTTGTTCTTGTTATTTTGATGTAACTAGTTCATATTGAAAGATAACATGCTTAACCTTGAGATTTGAGTGTTTATATGTTGTTAGATGCTAAGACTTCATGTTTTAATTATGCTCCTAGTGTTACTAGCTTTATTTTGATGTAAAGTTTGATTAAGGAAACCTCCTAAACTTGATTATGAAATTTGGTGAATTTAGTTTAGGGTTTGATGAACTTGAAATGAATCTTAGATGCATTGAATGATTGCCATGTTGTTTTGTTTGCGTTTAGTTGTATTGTATGCTTGATTATCTTCAAAACGGCGTATTACACATGTGCATTAATTTCCCGAATCATAATATGGCATTTATGAACTTGGAGTAATAAATGATGAGCATTAATGGTGATTTTGATATGAGTTTGTTTGGTTTTGATTGAGTAAATGCGTTTAGTTATTCTCCTTGTCAAATTACCTTTCTAATGATATATGATATGCGTTTTAAGTGTTTTCGGTGCATGAGATGTGTTAAATTGTATTTTGGTTCGTGACTTGGACCATTTTTCTGCAAACTGCATGTTTCCCAGGTATTGCGCGCCGCGCATATACCCGCGCGCCGCGCAGAATTAGAAATCCCAGATGTTTGCCTTCGTGGTTAAGTTCTGACCAGGATTTACACTTGGGTGCGCGCCGCGCAACCCATAGCGCGCCGCGCATACTGCCCAGCTCATTTTGTCTTTGTTTTTCATGTCACAAAAATGTTTCCCGCTTTACTATAACCCCGTTTACCATGAAACTTGACTATTATGCTCGTATATGACTTCTCATCATGAGAAAATTGTCGGACACCCGACCCGACCCCGTTGACTTTGACTTTGACCAAGTTTGACTTTTAGTCAAACTTAACCAAACGATTATACAATCGTTCTAACATGCTTAACTACTTGTGTCGTGCATGAAACTTGACAAATTGATCCACGTGCTATATTAATCGAGTCGTAACGAGCCATAGGACTAATTGAACATCTTTGACCCTTCGTGACTATCGTTATTGATACAACCTATTTGTTTAGGTCAAGACTAGCATTGTTTCTTGCACGTTTACTTGTCGAAGTACTTTTTGGTTCGTGCATACAAGGTGAGATCATAGTCCCACTTTTACTCTTTTAAACTTACTTTTGGGATGAGAAAACATAAACGATTCTTTTGAACTAAGTGAACACAAGAACGGAAAAACAAACATTCTACATACGAGTTTAGAACGAAAATCCTCAATCCGATTATCATTAGTTACATCAGATGGTGTAAGCGAGAACTTATGTTATATGGCCATATGGGTTGACAACCCTCATCTTTGACGGTTCGCTACCGTCTACGGATGAAATATATTTTCGGGAAACAGTGTTGTTCTAGCACTAATTTATGGGGTATTCAACGGACGGAATGTTAAGCTTTGATAATTGGGTGCTCGTGAATATTAACTTTTAGAATGTACTATGACTTTATCAATATTGCAACTCTTGTGGTTCAGCTTGCTTTTACTCATTTACTTATTTAAACCTATGATTTCACCAACGTTTTCGTTGACAGATTCTCTATGTTTTTCTCAGGTCCTTGAACTTAGGTGATACATGCTTCCGCACATACTTTTTGATACTTGCATTGGATGTCGAGTATACTTGCATACGTGGAGCGTCTTTTTGGCTATTTTAAACTATGTCGCACGTGTTTCATATGAACAATAACCTTTGTTATGTACTTGTCTTGGGAATTACTTTTGTAAACATTGAAACATCCTTTATGAAATGTATGCGACATATTTTCGGTCAAACTTTGTTATAAATACTTATAACCATGTAATGGGACCATACGTAGACGACGCCGTCACTTGACGATTTGTCGGGGTCGCTACAAGTGGTATCAGAGCCTTGGTTGTAGGGATTTAGAGTTCATTAGTGTCAACCCCGAGTCATAGGGTACATTGGTGAGTCTAGACTACAACCGGCATATAGACTTGACATAGGAATTACCTGACTACTTGTGCATTTATACTCGAACTCTCTTACTCATATCTACTCTTATTCTATCTTACTCTTGCGTTGTATGATTTAATTGACACGCCACCTTGACTATATGTAGTAATGTCGAATGCACATATGAATTAGGGTAATATAATTTCCGGGATTATATTACGGTGACTCATATGAACATTCCGACATTATGACATAAAGAATTTAAGGCGAGTCAAGGATAATTTTTCTCTCTATCTTTATTTCATATCACGGTTAGTATTATTTAGAATACTAACCAACAGTATTCTGGTGTTTTGAAGGAACAATGGCTCGTCGACGCGCCCCTCCCGAAACTCCCGAACAAGCTTTGCAACGCATGATAGCCACCGCCGTGGATGCGGCCATGGCCGGTCAATCGTCCAACAACAACAATAATAACAACAACAACCAAGGAGCCGGTAACTCTAGCGAAGGGTGCTCCTACAAAGCTTTCATGGGGTGCAAACCTCACTCTTATGATGGAACCGGGGGACCGGTTGTGCTTACTCGTTGGTTTGAACAAACCGAGGCCGTCTTTAGCATAAGCGGTTGTCGGGACCAAGACAAGGTCAAATACTCCACCCACACTTTCTCCGGTGTTGCTCTCACTTGGTGGAACACCTACGTTCAATCGGTGGGAACCGATGAAGCTCATGCCCTTTCTTGGGCCGATTTGAAGGAAAAGATGATTGTTGAATATTTTCCGCGCGAAGAAAC
The DNA here is from genome assembly GCF_046630445.1 of Rutidosis leptorrhynchoides. Classification (NCBI taxonomy): domain Eukaryota; kingdom Viridiplantae; phylum Streptophyta; class Magnoliopsida; order Asterales; family Asteraceae; genus Rutidosis; species Rutidosis leptorrhynchoides. The sequence continues at coordinate 596,569,122 of NC_092335.1, forward strand.
CCGCAAGCTTGAGCAAGAGCTAAGAGCTTTGAAGGCGGTCGGAAACGACCTCAAGGCTTACAATCTACGCTTCGCCGAACTATCTTTGATGTGTCCTAGTCTCGTTAGCCCCGAATCTCAAAGGATTGAGCTCTACATGCACGGTCTCCCAAAAAGCATCAAACAAGGGGTGATGTCATCCAAACCCACTACTCATCAAGCCGCTATGAACATGGCCCGCCAATTAATTGAGACGGTTGACGAAATTGTAGTGCCGGCTCCTAAGGCCGAAGACAAGTCGGGTGGCAACAAGAGGAAATGAGAAGCCACTCCATCAACCAATTACAACAACAACACCTTCACCAAAAAGCCCTTCAACAACGACGGCAAGAAGGGTTATGTCGGAAACTTACCTTTGTGCAACAAGTGCCACAAACATCATTACGGCGAATGTAACAAGCTAATTTGTCACCGTTGCCAAGGAGTTAGTCATAGGGCCAACAATTGCACAAGCACCGCCCCCGTCGCTCGAAAGGGGCCCAATCCTCCAAGGACGGTCACTTGTTATGAATGTGGCCAAACGGGCCATTATAAGAACGAATGCCCGAAGAAGAAAGCCAACCCCAACAACCGAGGCCGAGCCTTTAACATCAACACCGAGGAAGCCCGAGATGACAACGAACTAATCACGGGTACGTTTCTTCTCAACAACACTTATGTTACTTGCTTATTCGATTCGGGTGCCGATAAATGTTTTGTGTCTAAGACTTTGACTCCTACTCTTTGCACTCCACCACACCCTTTAGATACTACTTATTCCATCGAAGTGGCCGATGGAAAACTCTTAAGTGCCGACACATATTACCGGGGGTGTACTTTAAACATTTTGGGTAATGAATTTGAAATTGACTTGATACCCATGGAACTAGGAAGTTTTGATGTAATAATCGGTATGAATTGGATGGTCAAAAATAAATCTCACATTCTTTGCGACCTTCACGCAATCCGAATTCCTATCGAGAACGGTGAACCATTGATTGTCTATGGCGACAAAAATTTCACCGGACTCAATCTCGTTTCATGCCTTAAAGTTCGAAAGCTACTTCGCAAGGGTTGTTTCGCAATTCTTGCTCACATTAAGAAAGTCGAGGCCGATGAGAAGCGCATCGATGATGTGCCAATTGTTAGTGACTTTTCCGATGTATTTCCCGACGAATTACCGGGTCTTCCACCTCATCGACCGGTTGAATTTCAAATCGATCTTATTCCGGGAGCCGCACCCGTAGCACGTGCGCCATATAGACTCGCTCCATCCGAATTACAAGAATTGCAAAGTCAAATCCAAGAGTTACTCGACCGTGGTTTCATTCAACCTAGCCATTCACCATGGGGCGCTCCGATTTTGTTCGTCAAGAAGAAAGACGGATCCCTACGAATGTGCATTGATTATCGTGAACTAAACAAATTGACGGTTAAGAACCGATATCCTCTTCCTCGCATCGATGATCTTTTTGATCAACTACAAGGTTCTCGTGTATATTCAAAAATCGATCTCCGTTCGGGTTATCATCAACTAAGGGTTAAGGGGGAAGATGTCTCCAAAACCGCTTTCCGGACTCGTTACGGTAGTTACGAGTTTCTTGTCATGCCTTTCGGTCTCACTAACGCACCGACGGTGTTCATGGATCTCATGAACCGAGTGTGCAAACCTTACCTCGACAAATTCGTTATCGTGTTCATTGACGATATTTTGGTCTATTCTAAAAGCGAAGAGGAACACAAAGAACATCTCCGACTCGTGCTTGAACTCTTGAGAAAAGAACAACTCTATGCCAAGTTCTCCAAGTGTGAATTTTGGTTGAAGGAAGTTCAATTCCTCGGTCACGTTGTAAGTGATCAAGGCATTAAAGTCGATCCCGCAAAAATCGAAGCCATTAGTAAATGGGAGACTCCTACTACTCCTACTCAAATTCGTCAATTCTTAGGTCTCGCCGGATACTATCGTAAATTCGTCAAGGATTTCTCCTTAATCGCTCGCCCTCTAACCGCGTTAACTCACAAGGAACGAAAATTCGTTTGGACATCCGAACAAGAAACCGCTTTCCAAATCTTGAAAACTAAGCTAACCACTGCTCCTATCTTGTCACTTCCCGAAGGCAATGATGATTTTGTTGTATATTGTGATGCCTCGAAAAACGGTTATGGGTGTGTACTAATGCAACGAAAGAAAGTCATTGCTTATGCCTCTCGACAACTCAAAGTCCACGAACGAAACTACATGACACATGATCTTGAACTCGGTGCCGTCATCTTTGCACTTAAGTTATGGAGACATCATCTTCTTGGTACCAAAAGTACTATCTTTACCGATCACAAAAGTCTCCAACACATCTTCGATCAAAAGCAACTAAACATGAGACAACGAAGGTGGATTGAAACCTTGAACGATTATAATTGCGAGCTTCGTTACCACCCCGGGAAGGCAAATGTAGTGGCCGATGCCTTAAGTCGAAAGGAAAGAACGGTACCTCTTCGCGTCTAAGCATTAAACATCACCATCCACTCCAACCTTAATAGCCAAATTCGGGTAGCTCAAGAGGAGGCTCTTAAAGACAACCACATCGGGCGTGAACTTTTAAACATTCTCGTCTCTCGATTCGAAGTTAAGAAGAACGGACTTCGATATTACGCCGGAAGAATTTGGGTGCCTAGACACGGCGATTTACGAAACCTCATCCTAGATGAAGCCCACAAATCACGATATTCGATTCATCCCGGCGCCAATAAGATGTACCATGACCTTAAAGAACAATATTGGTGGCCGAACATCAAAAAGGAAGTTGCTAGATACGTTGCCAAATGTTTGACTTGCGCTAAAGTCAAAGCCGAACACCAAAGACCGTCTGGGTTACTTCAACAACCCGAGATCCCGCAATGGAAGTGGGAAAGGATCACGATGGATTTTATCACAAATTACCGAAAACGTCGGGCGGTTATGATACTATTTGGGTCATTGTCGATCGCCTCACCAAATCCGCGCACTTTCTCGCCATGAAAGAAACCGACAAAATGGAGAAACTTGCACAACTTTACATCAAGGAGATCGTAGCCCGTCACGGTGTACCTTTATCGATTATCTCCGACCGAGATGGTCGTTTCATTTCTAGATTTTGGCGCACTTTACAAGAAGCGTTGGGAACGCGTTTAGACATGAGCACCGCATATCATCCTCAAACCGATGGACAAAGTGAACGTACGATACAAACCTTGGAGGACATGCTACGAGCTTGTGTTGTTGATTTTGGAAAAGCTTGGGACAAGCACTTACCTCTCGCCGAATTCTCTTACAACAATAGTTATCATGCGAGTATCCAGGCCGCACCTTTTGAAGCGTTATATGGTCGAAAATGTCGCTCTCCTCTTTGTTGGGCCGAAGTGGGTGACGTACAAATTTCCGGGCCCGAACTCATTCACGAAACAACCGAGAAGATTCTTCAAATCCGAGATAAGCTTCCGACGGCCCGGAGTCGTCAAAAATGCTATACCGACAAAAGACGCAAGGACCTCGAATTTCAAGTCGGTGACCGCGTCATGTTAAAAGTCGCACCTTGGAAAGGCGTCATCCGTTTTGGGAAACGTGGGAAACTAAATCCACGGTATGTTGGTCCTTTCGAAATCTTAGAGCGTGTTGGGACCGTTGCGTATCGTTTGGATCTTCCGCCTCAACTAAGCTCCGTCCATCCTACCTTTCATGTATCTAACTTGAAGAAATGTCTTGCCGAGCCCGATATCGTCATCCCTCTCGAGGAACTCACTATTAATGACAAACTCCACTTTGTGGAGGAACCGGTTGAAATTGTGGACTACGTCGAGAAGGAATTAAAACAAAGCCGGATCCCGATTGTTAAGGTTCGTTGGAACGCCAAAAGGGGACCCGAGTTTACTTGGGAAAGAGAAGATCAAATGCGAAAGAAACACCCTCATCTATTCCCGGTTCCGGAATCGTCGGATTCCGAGGAGGAAACAACGATTACTACGCCTGCTTAAATTTCGGGACGAAATTTCTTTTAAGGTGTAGGTAATGTAACATCCCGCCTTTTTCCGTTTATTTTTCCTTTATACTATTTCAAACTCCGTTATATGTTTATAACATCTCCCGTTAATACGCGTTTCAAAATATCTTGTGTAGGTAATTTAACGCACCCGATTCAAAGTTGAGGGACTAGTTTTGCCAAGAGGCCAAAGATTTGACTAGGTCAACTAGTCAAACCTTCAACCTCATCCACTCATCATTTTCTCATTTTCTTTTCTCTTTTCTTCTCCTACTTTCACATTTTCTTTCAATTCACCACATCAAGGAATCATCATCCATTTAATTTCTAGCAAGCTTCAATTCAAACAAAATACATATTTGGAATCCTTGCAACATCCTCTTCGATTCCATACCGATTTCATCAATTTTGGGTAACTTTCTAAAATCACTAATTTTATGTGTTCTTGAGATTTTTGAGTTAAAAGGTTGTTGATTAGTGTCTATGGCTCAAGTCTAGTATGATTATGTGATTTGTATGCTTGTTCTTGTTATTTTGATGTAACTAGTTCATATTGAAAGATAACATGCTTAACCTTGAGATTTGAGTGTTTATATGTTGTTAGATGCTAAGACTTCATGTTTTAATTATGCTCCTAGTGTTACTAGCTTTATTTTGATGTAAAGTTTGATTAAGGAAACCTCCTAAACTTGATTATGAAATTTGGTGAATTTAGTTTAGGGTTTGATGAACTTGAAATGAATCTTAGATGCATTGAATGATTGCCATGTTGTTTTGTTTGCGTTTAGTTGTATTGTATGCTTGATTATCTTCAAAACGGCGTATTACACATGTGCATTAATTTCCCGAATCATAATATGGCATTTATGAACTTGGAGTAATAAATGATGAGCATTAATGGTGATTTTGATATGAGTTTGTTTGGTTTTGATTGAGTAAATGCGTTTAGTTATTCTCCTTGTCAAATTACCTTTCTAATGATATATGATATGCGTTTTAAGTGTTTTCGGTGCATGAGATGTGTTAAATTGTATTTTGGTTCGTGACTTGGACCATTTTTCTGCAAACTGCATGTTTCCCAGGTATTGCGCGCCGCGCATATACCCGCGCGCCGCGCAGAATTAGAAATCCCAGATGTTTGCCTTCGTGGTTAAGTTCTGACCAGGATTTACACTTGGGTGCGCGCCGCGCAACCCATAGCGCGCCGCGCATACTGCCCAGCTCATTTTGTCTTTGTTTTTCATGTCACAAAAATGTTTCCCGCTTTACTATAACCCCGTTTACCATGAAACTTGACTATTATGCTCGTATATGACTTCTCATCATGAGAAAATTGTCGGACACCCGACCCGACCCCGTTGACTTTGACTTTGACCAAGTTTGACTTTTAGTCAAACTTAACCAAACGATTATACAATCGTTCTAACATGCTTAACTACTTGTGTCGTGCATGAAACTTGACAAATTGATCCACGTGCTATATTAATCGAGTCGTAACGAGCCATATGACTAATTGAACATCTTTGACCCTTCGTGACTATCGTTATTGATACAACCTATTTGTTTAGGTCAAGACTAGCATTGTTTCTTGCACGTTTACTTGTCGAAGTACTTTTTGGTTCGTGCATACAAGGTGAGATCATAGTCCCACTTTTACTCTTTTAAACTTACTTTTGGGATGAGAAAACATAAACGATTCTTTTGAACTAAGTGAACACAAGAACGGGAAAACAAACATTCTACATACGAGTTTAGAACGAAAATCCTCAATCCGATTATCATTAGTTACATCAGATGGTGTAAGCGAGAACTTATGTTATATGGCCATATGGGTTGACAACCCTCATCTTTGACGGTTCGCTACCGTCTACGGATGAAATATATTTTCGGGAAACAGTGTTGTTCTAGCACTAATTTATGGGGTATTCAACGGACGGAATGTTAAGCTTTGATAATTGGGTGCTCGTGAATATTAACTTTTAGAATGTACTATGACTTTATCAATATTGCAACTCTTGTGGTTCAGCTTGCTTTTACTCATTTACTTATTTAAACCTATGATTTCACCAACGTTTTCGTTGACAGATTCTCTATGTTTTTCTCAGGTCCTTGAACTTAGGTGATACATGCTTCCGCACATACTTTTTGATACTTGCATTGGATGTCGAGTATACTTGCATACGTGGAGCGTCTTTTTGGCTATTTTAAACTATGTCGCACGTGTTTCATATGAACAATAACTTTTGTTATGTACTTGTCTTGGGAATTACTTTTGTAAACATTGAAACATCCTTTATGAAATGTATGCGACATATTTTCGGTCAAACTTTGTTATAAATACTTATAACCATGTAATGGGACCATACGTAGACGACGCCGTCATTTGACGATTTGTCGGGGTCGCTACAATTATAATCAAGGTCAAAGGCAAAGATATATCATACATGTAATGAGAATACGCATAGGCAAAAATACATCTCGAAACAGTTTCTGAAACTGCACAGGCCTTAAACTATTAGCACAAAAAACATGAAAAACGATATGAAACAATGAAAAGTGTTGTATTTAGTATAGTTTCAAGACATACCAGAAATTATACGGCGGAAGCGATTAGGATCGACGTTTAGATCACCGGTCGGGAAAGCGATCACCAAAAGGAAGGCTTTCAAGTTTCACGGCCTAAGTTCCTTCAACGGTTTGCAATGTTCCACTTGAACAAATATACTCACAATCTCTCTTTTTATGTTGTTGTTTTTTTTTTTTTTTTTTTTTTTGTAGAAAACCTCTCACGGTTCTTATAGACACACTTATTGTGTCCAATCACTCTCAACTTTATGAATTGTTAAATAATAAGATGTCAACGGTTCAACAACTCCTAAACTACTCCCAACTTTTTGAATTTAATTGGAGAAACTTTTAGAATAGGTTAAATTTAATTCAACCACTCCCACTCAAAAAGTTTGTGGGTGTTATTAATTTCCAACATCACCCACTCGCACACAAACAATTTTGATATACTCATATATCTTGAAAAACATACCATGTAGTACGCAAACCATTCATACTGGGAACTAGGCTGTGCGACCGGCATACTTTGAGAGCACACGTGCTATACATCTGTTAGGAATATATAGCGTCTCAAAACAATATGACAAGAGTAGATTTAGTATGCAATATCCTAGATCATTAATCACATTAATAACTCACATGATCTCAGTTTTGCCCATAAAACTATATTGTATTCCCAATTATCATTTATTACTAAGACTTGTCACTAAGACAGGATAATTGGCCGGCCGGTGAATACAAATCAATGCGAATTTCAAATGATCTTCCTTTCTCTTAGAATCATTTGGCCTTAACTCGACTTGCTTTTCTAATAACGTCCCGCCAGGTCGAATCGCTCATAACCCTTAAGCAACGCCTTAAGATAGCAAACATCAAACTAAGCCTCAAGAGACAAGAAAAATTCATAAGGATATTAATTGAGGTTACTAATACCTCAAGGGACTCACATTACATAGAAGTAGAGATCTTTTCTTCTATTTCCCTTATTGGTCGTTTTGATCACATGTGGTATGAATCACATGTTGCAACATTTCTCCTTTTCCAATGAAGGTATGTCTTTAAATCAATGTTGCACAGATGATAGCTTAAACATACTCAATGTTCAAACTCGTGTTCACTATCTACTCATAAAAACACGTCTTTCTCACAAGAAATCACATCTGGATATATAAGACAGATAATGTGAAACTTAAATAATTCACATATTGTTGTAAACGTTACAACCGTAGCATCAAATATTTTAAGTTTGTGCTCAGTTGTCACTCAGACAATATACTTAAAATGCGCTATTTCACTAGTCACTACTAAAGTGATGGAGCTGATCACCCATGTGAGTGGGCTGATCTCTAATCTGTCCGACATACTCTTCTCACAATAATACTTTGTATATAAGATTTGACAAACACATTTTCATTCGTAGATATGTACTACATATTTACTAAAACTCTTGCAACCATGTCTCTAAGTAATTGTAACACCCCGTTTTGTTCTGCAACACATTGTTGTTTGAGTTACAAGGTGTGCAACGTAATTTTTCAACCTCGAATAAAGTTTGAGTTGATATTTCAAAACCTTACCATTGAAAATAATATCTTATTACGTTTCCAACTATATTTGATTCATCAAAAACGGAGTTACGGTCAAAAAGTTATGGTCAAAACAAGTTGCTGAAACCTGTTTTGCTCGACTGTCAGCATCTGTATGTTGGAGCGGCGCTCCACCCTATTGAGCGGTGCTCTGATTGCGTCTGATGCATTTTTCAGCCTTTTTAAAGGGTTTAAATGAGGGTATTATGGTCCTTTCGCATATGGACGGTTTGGGGACCTCAAAACTGATCTAAACCTTATCCAAACCTCATTTCACTTCCACCAAACACTCTCATCTTCAACCCTAGAGAGAAAGGAGAGAGTTTAGAGAGAGAGCTCCATTTGGAGAAGAAGAATGGTGTTTCGGGTCAAATTTCAAGTGTTAAAGTTGTTCATCTCATGAACGGCTACGTTTTGATAGTGTTGGTCAGTTCTAACTCCGAATTAAATTGTTAAGATTCTTGTTCATGTTTAAGGTTTGTGCTAGTTAGGGTTCTAAACCCCATTCCTTGTGGAATTTAGGGGTTTTGGGTATTGTTAGTATATGTGAACCCGATTACTGGTGGGTTAGGGTTTGATGACGATTTTGGTCATGGTTTTGGGTGTAAATCACTAGATTATAAATATGTTAGTGTTTTGATGTTCTTAAGAACAAGTTTGCTAGTCAAAATGGGTGTTGACTTTGATTTAGTGTCAAACTAAGATTGAGTCAAGTTTTGGTGAATCAAGTATGTAAATACTTGATTTAGTCATTAATTGGTGTTTTGGAAATATAATCACTAGCCGTTAGTGATTATGGGGCGTTTTATGACTTTGGTTAAAATGGGTAAATTGGAATTGGGTCAAAATTGAGGATGACACTAATTTGGATTAAATGGATGTTAAACGCTTTTGTTAAGTGTTAAATGATGTTTTTGGATGTAATTACTCGCGAGAAGTAATTTTGGGTTAAAATGATATTTTAACATAAGTCAAACGTGGTAAAAAGCAATATGGGTCAATATTACACGTGTTGAGGTTTTGGTGTAATTGGCATTTGAAATGATTACTACCTAAGTAGTAATTTAGTGTTAAGACCTAGGTTTGGTCTAATTGGTGTAAAGTATGATTTGGGTTAAATTGTACTTTGTTGTGTTGGTTTGAATTACCACCCGAAGTGGTAATTGGTTTGTGTCCATTAGGTGATTAAATGGGCGGGTTTTGGCGAGCAAGGTGTGATCCCTCGGCTAAGGGATGTTTGTGTCGAGTTCTCTTTTAGAGAATGGCTATTTATGTGTATATTGTATCTATGTGTGATATAGGTGGTTACTTGCTCGGATTTGAGGACGGAGATCATGTTATACATGACTTGTGCGGACATTTCAAGGTGAGTGGGATATTTATGCATGTATGTATATAGTATATTTATTTGTATGGCATGACCCACGGAGCCGGGAGTGCCATAGTGTGTGCGAGTGTGCTATGATGTGAACCACAGAGCCGGTAGCATCATGGTGCATGTGTTGTGATGTGAACCACGGAGCCGGTAGCATCAAAGCGTGAACCACGGAGCCGGTAGCACTATAAAATGAGATGTGAACCACGGAGCCGGTAGCATCAAAGTGTGAACTATGGAGCCGGTAGCACTATAAAATGAGGTGTGAACCACGGAGCCGGTAACACCGAAGTGTGAACCACGGAGCCGGTAGCACTATAAAAGAGTATGACTCGAATGCGTAGTGACGTGAACCATGGAGCCGGTAGCGTCATAGCATTACGTATGGTGTGAACCACGAAGCCAGTTGCACCATGACGTGTGTATGGTTAACCATATAGTTTGTGTATGTATTGTAGTGTAGCATATTATATTTTGGAGTATATGCTATTGTTTATGCTAGTTGCGGTAATGGAGGTTATTAGCTTTATACTTAGAGTTCGTATGCTAATATTATATTGCTAGCACATATGTGGTATGTGATTTGGTGGTTGCAAGTAGGTATATTATATATGCATGTGTATACTTATTGCACTCACTAAGCTTTCATAGTTTACCCTCTCGTTGTTTACATTTTTATAGATTCGCGTGAAGGTGGTGGCTCGGGTAAGCGTGGGAACTAATGGATTGTGTAGGTTGCTTTAGAAGACGTGCTTTTTGATTGATTAGGATTGGGTAGCGTGAAATGTCCCGTTCTTATTGATTAAAAACGTTCCATATTAATTGATTTCGTTGCGAGGTTTTGACCTCTATATGAGACGTTTTTCAAAGACTGCATTCATTTTAAAACAAACCATAACCTTTATTTCATAAATAAAGGTTTAAAAAGTTTTACGTAGATTATCAAATAATGATAATCTAAAATATCCTGTTTACACACGACCATTTCATAATGGTTTACAATACAAATATGTTACATCGAAATCAGTTTCTTGAATGCAGTTTTTACACAATATCATACAAACATGGACTCCAAATCTTGTCCTTATTTTAGTATGCAACAGCGGAAGCTCTTAGTATTCACCTGAGAATAAACATGCTTTAAACGTTAACAAAAATGTTGGTGAGTTATAGGTTTAACCTATATATATCAAATCGTAACAATAGACCACAAGATTTCATATTTCAATACACATCCCATACATAGAGATAAAAATCATTCATATGGTGAACACCTGGTAACCGACATTAACAAGATGCATATATAAGAATATCCCCATCATTCCGGGACACCCTTCGGATATGATATAAATTTTGAAGTACTAAAGCATCCGGTACTTTGGATGGGGCTTGTTGGGCCCAATAGATCTACCTTTAGGATTCGCGTCAATTAGGGTGTCTGTTCCCTAATTCTTAGATTACCAGACTTAATAAAAAGGGGCATATTCGATTTCGATAATTCAACCATAGAATGTAGTTTCACGTACTTGTGTCTATTTTGTAAATCATTTATAAAACCTGCATGTATTCTCATCCCAAAAATATTAGATTTTAAAAGTGGGACTATAACTCACTTTCACAGATTTTTACTTCGTCGGGAAGTAAGACTTGGCCACTGGTTGATTCACGAACCTATAACAATATATACATATATATCAAAGTATGTTCAAAATATATTTAAAACACTTTTAATATATTTTGATGTTTTAAGTTTATTAAGTCAGCTGTCCTCGTTAGTAACCTACAACTAGTTGTCCACAGTTAGATGTACAGAAATAAATCGATAAATATTATCTTGAATCAATCCACGACCCAGTGTATACGTATCTCAGTATTGATCACAACTCAAATTATATATATTTTGGAATCAACCTCAACCCTGTATAGCTAACTCCAACATTCACATATAGAGTGTCTATGGTTGTTCCGAAATATATATAGATGTGTCGACATGATAGGTTGAAACATTGTATACGTGTCTATGGTATCTCAAGATTACATAATATACAATACAAGTTGATTAAGTTATGGTTGGAATAGATTTGTTACCAATTTTCACGTAGCTAAAATGAGAAAAATTATCCAATCTTGTTTTACCCATAACTTCTTCATTTTAAATCCGTTTTGAGTGAATCAAATTGCTATGGTTTCATATTGAACTCTATTTTATGAATCTAAACAGAAAAAGTATAGGTTTATAGTCAGAAAAATAAGTTACAAGTCGTTTTTGTAAAGGTAGTCATTTCAGTCGAAAGAACGACGTCTAGATGACCATTTTAGAAAACATACTTCCACTTTGAGTTTAACCATAATTTTTGGATATAGTTTCATGTTCATAATAAAAATCATTTTCTCAGAATAACAACTTTTAAATCAAAGTTTATCATAGTTTTTAATTAACTAACCCAAAACAGCCCGCGGTGTTACTACAACGGCGTAAATCCGGTTTTACGGTGTTTTTTGTGTTTCCAGGTTTTAAATCATTAAGTTAGCATATCATATAGATATAGAACATGTGTTTAGTTGATTTTAAAAGTCAAGTTAGAAGGATTAACTTTTTTTTGCGAACAAGTTTAGAATTAACTAAACTTTGTTCTAGTGATTACAAGTTTAAACCTTCGAATAAGATAGCTTTATATGTATGAATCGAATGATGTTATGAACATCATTACTACCTTAAGTTCCTTGGATAAACCTACTGGAAAAGAGAAAAATGGATCTAGCTTCAACGGATCCTTGGATGGCTCGAAGTTCTTGAAGCAGAATCATGACACGAAAACAAGTTCAAGTAAGATCATCACTTGAAATAAGATTGTTATAGTTATAGAAATTGAACCAAAGTTTGAATATGATTATTACCTTGTATTAGAATGATAACCTACTATAAGAAACAAAGATTTCTTGAGGTTGGATGATCCCCTTACAAGATTGGAAGTGAGCTAGCAAACTTGAAAGTATTCTTGATTTTATGTAACTAGAACTTGTAGAATATATGAAGAACACTTAGAACTTGAAGATAGAACTTGAGAGAGATCAATTAGATGAAGAAAATTGAAGAATGAAAGTGTTTGTAGGTGTTTTTGGTCGTTGGTGTATGGATTAGATATAAAGGATATGTAATTTTGTTTTCATGTAAATAAGTCATGAATGATTACTCATATTTTTGTAATTTTATGAGATATTTCATGCTAGTTGCCAAATGATGGTTCCCACATGTGTTAGGTGACTCACATGGGCTGCTAAGAGCTGATCATTGGAGTGTATATACCAATAGTACATACATCTAAAAGCTGTGTATTGTACGAGTACGAATACGGGTGCATACGAGTAGAATTGTTGATGAAACTGAACGAGGATGTAATTGTAAGCATTTTTGTTAAGTAGAAGTATTTTGATAAGTGTATTGAAGTCTTTCAAAAGTGTATAAATACATATTAAAACACTACATGTATATACATTTTAACTGAGTCGTTAAGTCATCGTTAGTCGTTACATGTAAGTGTTGTTTTGAAACCTTTAAGTTAACGATCTCAATTAATGTTGTTAACCCATTGTTTATTATATCTAATGAGATGTTAAATTATTATATTATCATGATATTATGATATATTAATATATCTTAATATGATATATATACATTTAAATGTCGTTACAACGATAATCGTTACATATATGTCTCGTTTCGAAATCCTTAAGTTAGTAGCCTTGTTTTTACATATGTAGTTCATTGTTAATATACTTAATGATATGTTTACTTATCATAGTATCATGTTAACTATATATATATATCCATATATATGTCATCATATAGTTTTTACAAATTTTAACGTTCGTGAATCACCGGTCAACTTGGGTGGTCAATTGTCTATATGAAACATATTTCAATTAATCAAGTCTTAACAAGTTTGATTGCTTAACATGTTGGAAACATTTAATCATGTAAATATCAATCTCAATTAATATATATAAACATGGAAAAGTTCGGGTCACTACAGTACCTACCCGTTAAATAAATTTCGTCCCAAAATTTTAAGCTGTTGAAGGTGTTGACGAATCTTCTGGAAATAGATGCGGGTATTTCTTCTTCATCTGATCTTCACGCTCCCAGGTGAACTCGGGTCCTCTACGAGCATTCCATCGAACCTTAACAATTGGTATCTTGTTTTGCTTAAGTCTTTTAACCTCACGATCCATTATTTCGACGGGTTCTTCGATGAATTGAAGTTTTTCGTTGATTTGGATTTCATCTAATGGAATAGTGAGATCTTCTTTAGCAAAACATTTCTTCAAATTCGAGACGTGGAAAGTGTTATGTACAGCCGCGAGTTGTTGAGGTAACTCAAGTCGGTAAGCTACTGGTCCGACACGATCAATAATCTTGAATGGTCCAATATACCTTGGATTTAATTTCCCTCGTTTACCAAATCGAACAACGCCTTTCCAAGGTGCAACTTTAAGCATGACCATCTCTCCAATTTCAAATTCTATATCTTTTCTTTTAATGTCAGCGTAGCTCTTTTGTCGACTTTGGGCGGTTTTCAACCGTTGTTGAATTTGGATGATCTTCTCGGTAGTTTCTTGTATAATCTCCGGACCCGTAATCTGTCTATCCCCCACTTCATTCCAACAAATCGGAGACCTACACTTTCTTCCATAAAGTGCTTCAAACGGCGCCATCTCAATGCTTGAATGGTAGCTGTTGTTGTAGGAAAATTCTGCTAACGGTAGATGTCGATCCCAACTGTTTCCGAAATCAATAACACATGCTCGTAGCATGTCTTCAAGCGTTTGTATCGTACTTTCGCTCTGCCCATCAGTTTGTGGATGATAGGCAGTACTCATGTCTAGACGAGTTCCTAATGCTTGCTGTAATGTCTGCCAGAATCTTGAAATTAATCTGCCATCCCTATCAGAGATAATAGAGATTGGTATTCCATGTCTGGAGACGACTTCCTTCAAATACAGTCGTGCTAACTTCTCCATCTTGTCATCTTCTCTTATTGGCAGGAAGTGTGCTGATTTGGTGAGACGATCAACTATTACCCAAATAGTATCAAAACCACTTGCAGTCCTTGGCAATTTAGTGATGAAATCCATGGTAATGTTTTCCCATTTCCATTCTGGGATTTCGGGTTGTTGAAGTAGACCTGATGGTTTCTGATGCTCAGCTTTGACCTTAGAACACGTCAAACATTCTCCTACGTATTTAGCAACATCGGCTTTCATACCCGGCCACCAAAAATGTTTCTTGAGATCCTTGTAGATCTTCCCCGTTCCAGGATGTATTGAGTATCTGGTTTTATGAGCTTCTCTAAGTACCATTTCTCTCATATCTCCAAATTTTGGTACCCAAATCCTTTCAGCCCTATACCAAGTTCCGTCTTCCCGAATATTAAGATGCTTCTCCGATCCTTTGGGTATTTCATCCTTTAAATTTCCCTCTTTTAAAACTCCTTGTTGCGCCTCCTTTATTTGAGTAGTAAGGTTATTATGAATCATTATATTCATAGATTTTACTCGAATGGGTTCTCTGTCCTTCCTGCTCAAGGTATCGGCTACCACATTTGCCTTCCCTGGGTGGTAACGAATCTCAAAGTCGTAATCATTCAACAATTCAATCCACCTACGCTGCCTCATATTCAGTTGTTTCTGATTAAATATGTGTTGAAGACTTTTGTGGTCGGTATATATAATACTTTTGACCCCATATAAGTAGTGCCTCCAAGTCTTTAATGCAAAAACAACCGTGCCTAATTCCAAATCATGCGTCGTATAATTTTGTTCGTGAATCTTCAATTGTCTAGACGCATAAGCAATCACCTTCGTTCGTTGCATTAATACACAACCGAGACCTTACTTTGATGCGTCACAATAAATCACAAAATCATTATTCCCTTCAGGCAATGACAATATAGGTGCCGTAGTTAGCTTTTTCTTCAATAACTGAACGCTTTCTCTTGTTCATCATTCCATTCAAATTTCTTCCCTTTATGCGTTAATGCAGTCAAGGGTTTTGCTATTCTGGAAAAGTCTTGGATGAACCTTCTGTAGTAACCAGCTAGTCCTAAAAACTGGCGTATGTGTTTCGAAGTTTTTGGGGTTTCCCACTTTTCAACAGTTTCTATCTTTGCCTGATCCACCTTAATACCTTCTTTGTTCACTATGTGACCGAGGAATTGAACTTCTTCCAACCAAAATGCACACTTTGAAAACTTAGCGTACAATTCTTCCTTCCTCAATACTTCTAACACCTTTCTCAAATGTTCCCCGTGTTCTTGGTCATTCTTTGAGTAAATAAGTATGTCATCAATAAAAACAATGACAAACTTGTCAAGGTATGGTCCACACACTCGGTTCATAAGGTCCATGAACATAGCTGGTGCATTAGTTAAACCAAACGGCATGACCATAAACTCGTAATGACCGTAACGTGTTCTGAAAGCAGTCTTTGGAATATCATCTTCTTTCACCCGCATTTGATGATACCCGGAACGTAAGTCAATCTTTGAATAAACAGACGAGCCTTGTAGTTGATCAAATAAGTCGTCGATTCTCGGTAGTGGGTAGCGGTTCTTGATGGTAAGTTTGTTCAACTCTCGGTAGTCGATACACAACCTGAATGTACCATCTTTCTTCTTGACAAACAAAACAGGAGCTCCCCACGGTGATGTGCTTGGTCGAATGAAACCACGCTCTAAAAGTTCTTGTAATTGGCTTTGCAGTTCTTTCGTCTCGCTGGGTGCGAGTCTGTAAGGAGCACGAGCTATTGGTGCAGCTCCTGGTACAAGATCTATTTGAAATTCAACGGATCGATGTGGGGGTAATCCCGGTAATTCTTTCGGAAATACATCGGGAAATTCTTTTGCAATGGGAACATCATTGATGCTCTTTTCTTCAGTTTGTACTTTCTCGACGTGTGCTAGAACAGCATAGCAACCTTTTCTTATTAGTTTTTGTGCCTTCAAATTACTAATAAGATGTAGCTTCGTGTTGCCCTTTTCTCCGTACACCATTAAGGGTTTTCCTTTTTCTCGTATAATGCGAATTGCATTTTTGTAACAAACGATCTCTGCTTTCACTTCTTTCAACCAGTCCATACCGATTATCACATCAAAACTCCCTAACTCTACTGGTATCAAATCAATCTTAAATGTTTCGCTAACCAGTTTAATTTCTCGATTCCGACATATATTATCTGCTGAAATTAATTTACCATTTGCTAATTTGAGTAAAAATTTACTATCCAAAGGCGTCAATGGACAACTTAATTTAGCACAAAAATCTCTACTCATATAGCTTCTATCCGCACCCGAATCAAATAAAACGTAAGCAGATTTATTGTCAATAAGAAACGTACCCGTAACAAGCTCCGGGTCTTCCTGTGCCTCTGCCGCATTAATATTGAAAACTCTTCTGCGGCCTTGTCCATTCGTGTTCTCCTGGTTCGGGCAATTTCTAATAATGTGGCCCGGTTTTCCACATTTATAACAAACTACATTGGCATAACTTGCTCCGACACTACTTGCTCCGCCATTACTCGTTCCGACACCATTTGTTCCTTTTGTTCTATTAACCCCTGGTCCGTAGACCTCACACTTTGCCGCGCTATGACCATTTCTTTTACACTTGTTGCAAAATTTGGTGTAGAACCCCGAGTGATACTTTTCACACCTTTGGCATAGCTGCTTCTGATTGTTGTTGTTGTTGCGGTTATTATTGTTGTTGGGATGATTGTTGTAGTTGCTATTGTTGTTGTTGTTGTTGTTGTTGGGCCGTTTGTTGTAGTTGCGATTGATGTTGCGATTGTTGGGATAATTATTGCGATTATTATTGTAATTGCTGTTGTTGTTGTATTGGTGATTCTTATAACCGTTTTCCTCCCACTTTCTTTTGACTTGCTTCACATTGGCCTCTTCAGCCGTCTGTTCTTTAATTCTTTCCTCAATCTGGTTCACTAGTTTGTGAGCCATTCTACATGCCTGTTGTATGGAGGCGGGCTCGTGTGAACTTATATCTTCTTGGATTCTTTCCGGTAATCCTTTCACAAACGCGTCGATCTTCTCTTCCTCATCTTCGAACGCTCCCGGACACAATAGGCACAATTCTGTGAATCGTCTTTCGTACGTGGTAATATCAAATCCTTGGGTTCGTAACCCTCTAAGTTCTGTCTTGAGCTTATTGACCTCGGTTCTGGGACGGTACTTCTCGTTCATCAAGTGCTTGAATGCTGACCATGGTAGTGCGTACGCATCGTCTTGTCCCACTTGCTCTAGATAGGTATTCCACCATGTTAACGCAGAACCTGTGAAGGTATGCGTAGCGTACTTCACTTTGTCCTCTTCAGTACACTTACTTATGGCAAACACCGATTCGACCTTCTCGGTCCACCGTTTCAATCCGATCGGTCCTTCGGTTCCATCAAATTCCAAAGGTTTGCAGGCAATGAATTCTTTGTAGGTGCATCCTACACGATTTCCTGTACTGGTAGATCCAAGGTTATTGTTGGTATGTAGCGCAACCTGTACTGCGGCTATGTTTGAAGCTAGAAAAGTACGAAATTCCTCTTCATTCATATTCACGGTGTGTCGAGTAGTCGGTGCCATTTCCTTCAAAATAGTCAAATGGAACAAGTTAATCATACAGAATATTAAGAGTAGTTAATAGTATTTCGTAGCATAATATGAACTCATTTATAAAAGCTTTTTCTTCATATTAGCATTTTATAAGTTTAAATTCGGGTAGTACCTACCCGTTAAGTTCATACTTAGTAGCTAATATACAATTCAACTACTACAATTCTATATGAAAAACTGATTATAATAATATTTCGCGTTCAAACTTTTACACAATATTTTGCAAACTTACAATACCGCTTATTTTACATATAGCATGAAATATAGCACACAATAAATTTGATACAAGATGGTTGTGAAGATAATTCTATCTAGTACACAAGTCGTTCAGCAAAGGCAATAAAGACAAGTAATTCATACGTCCAGAAACAAGTCATGCATTCTGGTTTTACTAGGATTACTTCCCATCCTTGGTCTTGTGGAACATAACCGTTATGGCCGTTGATAAGACAGCGTGTTGTAACGTCGTCAAAGGGACGAGGGTTACGTAATGTCCAACAGTCCCGTAACAATCTAAAAACCTCATTTCTTACCCCAATTACCGACTCCGTCACTTGTGGGAATGTTTTGTTTAATAGTTGTAGCCCGATGTTCTTGTTCTCACTTTGGTGAGAAGCGAACATTACTAATCCGTAAGCATAACATGCTTCTTTATGTTGCATGTTAGCCGCTTTTTCTAAATCACGAAGTCCAATATTCGGATATATTTAGTCAAAATAATTTCTTAACCCATTGCGTAAAATAGCATTTGGGTTCTCCGCAATATATGCGTCAAAGTAAACACATCGTAACTTATGGATTTCCCAATGTGATATCCCCCATCTTTCGAACAAAAGCCTTTTATAAACCAAGGCATTCTTGGAATGTTCTTCGAATGTCTTACAAACTGATTTCGCCTTAAATAGTTGTGCCGAAGAATTCTGACCGACTCTAGACAAGATTTCATCAATCATGTCTCCGGGTAGGTCTCTTAAAATATTGGGTTGTCTATCCATTTTGTGTTTTTATACTGTAAAATAGACAAGAGTTAGATTCATAAAAAAAAATACTTATTAATACAAGCAATTTTTACATATATCATAAAGCATAAGCACACTATATTACTTATATTACACCACACGAATACAACTATTTTATTCCGACTCGCTTGTTTCTTCTTCTTCGGTTTTGGTTCGTTTTGCCAAGTTTCTAGGGATATATGATGTTCCCCTAATACGAGCCGTCGTTATCCACATTGGTTTAGAAAAACCTGGTGGTTTAGAGGTTCCCGGGTCATTGTTACAACTTAAGGACTTCGGGGGTTGACGATACATATAAAGTTCATCGGGGTTGGAATTAGATTTCTCTATTTTTATGCCCTTTCCCTTATTATTTTCTTTTGCCTTTTTAAATTCAGTTGGGGTAATTTCTATAACATCATCGGAATTCTCGTCAGAATCCGATTCATCAGAGAATTGGTAATCCTCCCAATATTTTGCTTCCTTAGCGGAAACACCATTGACCATAATTAACCTTGGTCGGTTGGTTGAGGATTTTCTTTTACTTAACCGTTTTATTATTTCCCCCACCGGTTCTATTTCTTCATCCGGTTCTGATTCTTCTTCCGATTCTGATTCTTCTTCTGGTTCCGACTCTTCTTCCGGTTCCTCTTCGGGAACTTGTGAATCAGTCCACGAATCATTCCAATTTACATTTGACTCTTCATTATTATTAGGTGAGTCAATGGGACTTGTTCTAGAGGTAGACATCTATCACATAATATCAAATGCGTTAAGAGATTAATATATCACATAATATTCACATGTTAAAAATATATAGTTTCCAACAAAATTTGTTAAGCAATTATTTTTCAAGTAAACACGGTCGAAGTCCAGACTCACTAAAGCATCCTAACAAACTAGATAAGACACACTAATGCAAAATTCTGGTTCTCTAAGACCAACGCTCTGATACCAACTGAAATGTCCCGTTCTTATTGATTAAAAACGTTCCATATTAATTGATTTCGTTGCGAGGTTTTGACCTCTATATGAGACGTTTTTCAAAGACTACATTCATTTTAAAACAAACCATAACCTTTATTTCATAAATAAAGGTTTAAAAAGTTTTACGTAGATTATCAAATAATGATAATCTAAAATATCCTGTTTACACACGACCATTACATAATGGTTTACAATACAAATATGTTACATCGAAATCAGTTTCTTGAATGCAGTTTTTACACAATATCATACAAACATGGACTCCAAATCTTGTCTTTATTTTAGTATGCAACAGCGGAAGCTCTTAGTATTCACCTGAGAATAAACATGCTTTAAACGTCAACAAAAATGTTGGTGAGTTATAGGTTTAACCTATATATATCAAATCGTAACAATAGACCACCAGATTTCATATTTCAATACACATCCCATACATAGAGATAAAAATCATTCATATGGTGAACACCTGGTAACCGACATTAACAAGATGCATATATAAGAATATCCCCATCATTCCGGGACACCCTTCGGATATGATATAAATTTCGAAGTACTAAAGCATCCGGTACTTTGGATGGGGCTTGTTGGGCCCAATAGATCTACCTTTAGGATTCGCGTCAATTAGGGTGTCTGTTCCCTAATTCTTAGATTACCAGACTTAATAAAAAGGGGCATATTCGATTTCGATAATTCAACCATAGAATGTAGTTTCACGTACTTGTGTCTATTTTGTAAATCATTTATAAAACCTGCATGTATTCTCATCCCAAAAATATTAGATTTTAAAAGTGGGACTATAACTCACTTTCACATATTTTTACTTCGTCGGGAAGTAAGACTTGGCCACTGGTTGATTCACGAACCTATAACAATATATACATATATATCAAAGTATGTTCAAAATATATTTAAAACACTTTTAATATATTTTGATGTTTTAAGTTTATTAAGTCAGCTGTCCTCGTTAGTAACCTACAACTAGTTGTCCACAGTTAGATGTACAGAAATAAATCGATAAATATTATCTTGAATCAATCCACGACCCAGTGTATACGTATCTCAGTATTGATCACAACTCAAACTATATATATTTTGGAATCAACCTCAACCCTGTATAGCTAACTCCAACATTCACATATAGAGTGTCTATGGTTGTTCCGAAATATATATAGATGTGTCGACATGATAGGTCGAAACATTGTATACGTGTCTATGGTATCTCAAGATTACATAATATACAATACAAGTTGATTAATTTATAGTTGGAATAGATTTGTTACCAATTTTCACGTAGCTAAAATGAGAAAAAGTATCCAATCTTGTTTTACCCATAACTTCTTCATTTTAAATCCGTTTTGAGTGAATCAAATTGCTATGGTTTCATATTGAACTCTATTTTATGAATCTAAACAGAAAAAGTATAGGTTTGTAGTCGGAAAAATAAGTTACAAGTCGTTTTTGTAAAGGTAGTCATTTCAGTCGAAAGAACGACGTCTAGATGACCATTTTAGAAAACATACTTCCACTTTGAGTTTAACCATAATTTTTGGATATAGTTTCATGTTCATAATAAAAATCATTTTCTCAGAATAACAACTTTTAAATCAAAGTTTATCATAGTTTTTAATTAACTAACCCAAAACAGCCCGCGGTGTTACTACGACGGCGTAAATCCGGTTTTACGGTGTTTTTTGTGTTTCCAGGTTTTAAATCATTAAGTTAGCATATCATATAGATATAGAACATGTGTTTAGTTTATTTTAAAAGTCAAGTTAGAAGGATTAACTTTTGTTTGCGAACAAGTTTAGAATTAACTAAACTTTGTTCTAGTGATTACAAGTTTAAACCTTCGAATAAGATAGCTTTATATGTATGAATCGAATGATGTTATGAACATCATTACTACCTTAAGTTCCTTGGATAAACCTACTGGAAAAGAGAAAAATGGATCTAGCTTCAACGGATCCTTGGATGGCTCGAAGTTCTTGAAGCAGAATCATGACACGAAAACAAGTTCAAGTAAGATCATCACTTGAAATAAGATTGTTATAGTTATAGAAATTGAACCAAAGTTTGAATATGATTATTACCTTGTATTAGAATGATAACCTACTGTAAGAAACAAAGATTTCTTGAGGTTAGATGATCCCCTTACAAGATTGGAAGTGAGCTAGCAAACTTGAAAGTATTCTTGATTTTATGTAACTAGAACTTGTAGAATATATGAAGAACACTTAGAACTTGAAGATAGAACTTGAGAGAGATCAATTAGATGAAGAAAATTGAAGAATGAAAGTGTTTGTAGGTGTTTTTGGTCGTTGGTGTATGGATTAGATATAAAGGATATGTAATTTTGTTTTCATGTAAATAAGTCATGAATGATTACTCATATTTTTGTAATTTTATGAGATATTTCATGCTAGTTGCCAAATGATGGTTCCCACATGTGTTAGGTGACTCACAGGGGCTGCTAAGAGCTGATCATTGGAGTGTATATACCAATAGTACATACATCTAAAAGCTGTGTATTGTACGAGTACGAATACGGGTGCATACGAGTAGAATTGTTGATGAAACTGAACGAGGATGTAATTGTAAGTATTTTTGTTAAGTAGAAGTATTTTGATAAGTGTATTGAAGTCTTTCAAAAGTGTATAAATACATATTAAAACACTACATGTATATACATTTTAACTGAGTCGTTAAGTCATCGTTAGTCGTTATATGTAAGTGTTGTTTTGAAACCTTTAAGTTAACGATCTCAATTAATGTTGTTAACCCATTGTTTATTATATCTAATGAGATGTTAAATTATTATATTATCATGATATTATGATATATTAATATATCTTAATATGATATATATACATTTAAATGTCGTTACAACGATAATCGTTACATATATGTCTCGTTTCGAAATCCTTAAGTTAGTAGCCTTGTTTTTACATATGTAGTTCATTGTTAATATACTTAATGATATGTTTACTTATCATAGTATCATGTTAAATATATATATATATATCCATATATATGTCATCATATAGTTTTTACAAATTTTAACGTTCGTGAATCACCGGTCAACTTGGGTGGTCAATTGTCTATATGAAACATATTTCAATTAATCAAGTCTTAACAAGTTTGATTGCTTAACATGTTGGAAATATTTAATCATGTAAATATCAATCTCAATTAATATATATAAACATGGAAAAGTTCGGGTCACTACATAGCGTATCCCCAATCGCCATGCTCGGTCTATGTTTTGTATTAAACTAAAATTGGTCGAAATGGTCACTTTGTTGTAAATTGGGCCCGGTGTTGTAAAACTTGTCTTATTATGAAAACGTGTTAGTTTTACTTACTTTAATACGTTGTGAAAACCGTTTCGTCTAAAAGTGTCGGGAAGTGGACGATCTTTTTGTCAAAAAATGGAAAGAGTGGACAGACCACTTTGGAGCGCCGCTCCACAGTGGGGCGCGTCGCGCCGAATGCTGAACTGGACAGTTTTGATATAAAAAAAAAATTAATCGTGTTTTGGTTGGATAACGGGTTGGGTTGTTACAGTAATGATGCATTTTACAACTATGTGCTTGACTTACAATGGACCTTGGAATGAACTACAAAGTACTAACTAATTGAGTAAACTATTACTCAATCGATAACTTTGTTATAAACTCCAAGTTTCTCAAAAGATTGGTTAAGCTACACAGCTTATTGAACCTTAGTTGACATTAAAAATTTGCCTCCATTGTAAACAAGGCTTCATATGGCTAATTCTTGTTACTCTATGAGATAACAACCTAGTCAATATGTGTACAGCCTTTTGATTTCAAATCATTTTCATTAAAGCACAATAAGATAATATTACTACTTAGATACCTTAGTATCATTTTCATGGCATTTCAATTGCTTTCCATCCTAAATGGAAATTAATCAACTTTGTACATTGCATAATGTACAAAGGATTTCCAACATTATTCGCATAAATAACAAACTTCATTTGCTCATTTCATACTGGAGTCTAAGGACAAAAAGATATGCTCAATATTCACCATAAGATTCTCAGTGAGATTATCTAACACGTTCAAGGATCTTGTTAATATAAGCTCTTGTGAAAGAGATATTAACTTCCTTGAACAATCTCTTGAAATTCTAATTTCAAGAATACATGAAAATTCTCTCACAATAACATTCTTCTTATTTATTCAAGCCACAAAAATATCATCAACATATAATGATAAAATAAATATCTAGACCTTTTAGTACATACTCATGATCCTTATTGATCATAATGAAATCATTCGATATGATTAGATTGTGAAAGTATATATATCATTTTCTCAAAGACTGTTTTAGGCCATAGATTAATTCAAAAAAATCTACAAACCATATGTTTGTGGCCATTGTTTAAAAAATTTACACATTGATTTCTTGCTACAGTTCTTCATTGAGAAGTTAAGACTATTAATAATGATATAATGTAATTCACAGTCTATTGTTTGTCATTATGGCCAGAATCAACCTAACTTGGTGAAATTATAACAAGATACGAGGTTCTCACAAAGTAAACTTTTCTTGTTGGTTGTAACCTTATGCCACATGTTGACCTTTGTAACTTCAGGATACTCACTCCAATTCTTATTCCATTATTCTTATTCAATCTCATTTCGAATAGGGTTTATACTGACAACTTCTTTGTCGTAACTGAGATTTCTTTGAAACTACTTCTTGGTATCTCATAAGCTTCCACTAAAATTGGAATTATTCTCATTCGCAATAGTTTGAGGAATCGTGCATAGATAAACAAATTATCTGCTCATCATTCCTCAAATTTCTCCCACTCGAATGACATAATTATATGAGATAAACAAATTTCTCCCACTCAAATAAAGATGAAACTTTATTTGTACCTAGAGATTTTGAAAACTCATTTCCAAGAACGTTATATTTTGTAACAACCCTCACTTTTCGACTTCTAAATTACTGAATTAACCCTAGGGTTATATGTCTGGCTATATGTATTAAGGGTTGTTATATACAATTAAATATTGACCGAATAGTAATTTTTAGTCAACAATGTACGCTTAAATAAATAATATATTATTAATTTATATAATTTGACATAATTTAACTAAGTATATAAACTTTGTATCACTTTTATTATTTAGTTAATGTATTATATATTTAACTATATAATAAATCCAATTATATATAAATGTAATAATATTTACAAACTTACTAAAACTATAGTTTAATAATTAAAATCATAATTATTATTAAAAATACAAAATACCGAATTATTTATTATTTTTATGCAAAATTTGTATTTATTAATTAAATAAAACAAAAATAAAAATAAAAATAAAAATAAAATATTATTGACAAATATTCTTGGAAAAACATTAAATCAATTTGTTTATTTATATAAAAAAAATCCTTAAAATAAATGAAAAAAAAATAAATAAATAAATAAATTACTTTTTAATTAAAAATTGTAATGGAAAAATTACTTTTATTATTTTATTTTGTGCATTATCCCATGACCTAACATTTAATATTTTTTAATTTTAAAATCCCATTAAGAATTAAAATATTTCTTTTTATTTTAATTATTTTATTCTTTTTACCTAATTTTTTCAAGTATAAATACCCCTCATTTCTCATTCAAACTCACACCAAAATTTCTCTCATTCTCTCTTTGAAGAATTACTACTAGTAAGTATTCTTTTCTTACTTTTTATTTTTTTTACTTTTTACTTTTTACTTCGGTTATTATTTTTACCGAAACATGTAAATAATGTTATAAATTATATGCAATTAAAAATAAAATAAATAACATGTATACACTATTACTATTACTAGCACCTATAACCTACTACTTATATTGTAACATAAAAACATTTTGGGATATGTATTAGAGATGTATAGATCTTCGAACTTTCTTGACGAATGGTTTCTATGAGATTCTAGGCAGAGGGTTTGGATTTCTGATTTAAAGGGTCCTATGGCTCAAGCCCCTAGATCTAAATTAGCCATTCGAAGGGAAAAGGGTGATTGGAAGCTTATCTAATACGACAAGTATCCTAAAATGGAAAACACTGATAAAAGTAGAAACTCTCTAGTCATAGAAACTTAGTAAAATAAGAAACTTTCTAAAAATGGAAACTTTATAAAAATAGTAACTTACTAGGAATAGAAACTTAGTAAAACAAACTATACTTAAACACATACTTAAACTTAAACATGGGCAAAACACTTAACTACTCTTAAATGTCAATAGGTTGATTTTCCTGCTCACTCGTTCAACTCTTTATTCCGAGGAATAACTCTCTCTCTACTTACTAAGGTGAATTCATAGCCCCTCTTTAATTGCTAGCAAACTTACTTACTTTTACTTGGGGTGAGACACATGCTGTTTTTACTTATTACACTTTAGACACAAGTACCAAACTGTTAAACTATGCTATACCCGGCTATGTCCGACTAAGTCCCTACAGTGATATTTTTAATTGCTGCGGCATGCTTAATTATTGGGGGTAGGCCTATCGGGAGTAACGTCCCCGATACATTTGACCAAGTCATTGTATTACTTAATAATGAAATTAAACCGACAAGGACAGACACAACTTGTCATGGGGCAAACTTGAACGTTTAGTCTAAATATCACGCATTGGCATAACTTTTTGATCCTGCTGGAGATCAACTTTACAAACTAAATCTTGTGGTCTAAAACAACGACAAACTTTTTGTTAAACCTATGAACTTCACTCAACCTTTTTGGTTGACACTTTAGCATGTTTTGTCTCAGGTGCTGTTTGATTCAAGCTCTTATACTTACTGCTTATGTGATGCTACTTGGACATAGGATCAAGAGATATCGCATTTATTACTTCTGCATGTGAACATTTACGATATTGTTATTCCTGTCATTGTAACGACATTTCATTTTCTGCTGCGTACTCATTAAAGTTAAATTCATCATTTAGTATTGTTCTCGTTTATTATAATATGTTGGTATGTTTTGATATTAGTGACGTTCCTTCCAGACCCTATTGGGAGGACGTTACAGATTGGTATCAGAGCATAACCAGGCTGTTATAGAGAACCAGGATTGCATTTTTATGTGTGCCTTACTTGTTAGCTAGGGTGCCTTGGCAATCTAGGAAACTATAACCTTTCCTGCCTTAGAATTAAAGCACTTAGGATTGCTCCATAATCTTAACGATTATGCTTTAATATACTTGACTTAAAGATTCTAATCAAAATCTCTTTCCTAATATTAGGATGTCTAATTCTCATCAAGCGAACAAAATGAATCTTTTCGAACCAACCGAAAAAGATACTGAAAGATCTTTCACTGAAAGACCAGTCCAAAGCCCACCTTATGGCTTTGGTGGTCCTCCATCACCAAATTATAGCCCAAATACTAATCTTGATTCACATGGGTCTCCTCAATACTATCCAACCCCAAGAAATAAAGACAAGAGGAAACGTCTTGAAGAAACTGGTCCGTCAAAGAAAAGATCCCGATCTCCTTCCTACGATGAAGTTGATGTCAAGTACGAGATCATGAATCTGCGAAGAACTACCGAAGGCCTAATTCGCCATATTGCAAGGATCGATGCTCAAATGAAGGAAAAAGACCTAGCGATCAAGAAGCTCATGAAGGAAAATGCTGAGCTAAAGAAAGAGATTATATACATACATTTGTTTTATCCCATGACCGATGTGGGACTTTGGTTTGCACCCTTACAAGAAATGCCCGATGGGGGAAGCAATATCTCTCCTACCTAAGAGAAGATGTTGACTTTAGATTGAAGATGGAGGAAAACCGCGTGAATAATCAACTTTCTATGAGGGACCACAAGTACCATGTAATCAACAATGATGTTTCCAATCTTTATGATAACATCGAGTATCTTTATGAGGAACAAAAGGAGAAGAACGACAAGTTTGAGAAGTTTATGAAGGAGGTTGAGGACGAGAAGAAGAAATATGAAGACTACTTCAATCTTAATATTTCCTAGTTATTTTCTATCTATGCAAAGGCTAGGCCTTAAACTATTTCTATCCCCGAATCGTGTAATAAGAAGGCTTGTTTAAAGCCTTGTTCTTAATAAAATAAAGTGTTTCGTTTATATCATATTCATCTTTATTCCACTTAATTTTTTTTTCAAACTTATGACCTATCAAGTTTAACAAACTTCTATATGTTATTGAAGATAACGGTTCGTCCACAAGCTCCTGCTACTACTTCAAACACTCACGTATCTTATGCCTTTATGCATCGGTTTGCGAACCGGAAAATATTATTGGGTTATCACAGTATACGAATTGAAATTCTTTAATCAATATCTGGTTACAAATCTCAACACGTCATACCACCATTATTACATAAATGGATGACACATCATATCTTATCATATATTATCATGTCTATAAACTTTGTCTACCACTTATCTTAAATTTCCTCCGTAAATTACGGAAATCTTTTTGCTATAAATACGTATTCAAGGAGACGCATATATCATTCGGTATTCAATACCCATTTCATATCAAACCCTATTCCAAACATATAATATGAATTTCTCAAACTCTTCAAGCTCCCACGGCAGCGTAACCGGAACAAACAAACCAATCAGCCATCATCTATTCTGGATGAATTGGGGATAGGTTCGTAGCCGACTCAATCAATGGAGACAAGAAGAAGGTGATCCCTTCCACCAACCGAATTCACCTCTTGGCGAAGAACCTGAAGCGCTTACCGGCGAACCAGTCCGAAACACCATTTTCTCTCTTCTTTCCAGGGTATCCCGTCACGAATATATAATATCGAAGATTCTAGATCTTATTCACCCCCGTGTTCCAACCACCAATCATCCCGGAATAATAGAAGAAGTCAACGAGCTTCGCGCTCGAGTAGTGGCTCTGGAAAATCTGGTGCGAAACCTACGAACACCAGCAGCAGCAGCACCAGCAGCATAACCAGCATCACCACCAGTACCATCAACATCACCACTAACAGCATCAGCTTCATCAACAACAACATTCGCATCCCCCGCCTCAACAACACACTCAGTACCTCAAACATCAACATGATACGCCCCATAGATACCAAGGAATATTAGCAATAAAGAGTTAAGATGTATTGACTCATTCTTCGTGAAGAATTATATATGTATACCTTATATATATATGATTTGGAACAATAATAAATCTTGTCATACTAAGCAATTACGTGAGAATCTCAACTAGTATGTACTACTTGGTTAATTCATATCACTAATATGCTATGATGTACACCCTTCGCTAATGACTTAACAATTGTTAATCACTGCTTCAGCACAATAAACTCCATTTCATAATAAATCAAGTATAACGATGAATGTATTGATTCATAACTTCATTAGCGAAATATTTCGCAACAATTATGAAATCTCTAAGATTTTGGAGATTATTTACTCTCGTTCCAAACCGCAAATCAAATGAGTTTAATATATATTAACTCATTAAATCCATGATTATATCTGAAGAATACATATATGAACGTATATCTTCATAAAGATTGTAAAAACTGTTAATTGTGAAAATATTTTAACGGGTAGGTAATACCCGAGAAATATTTACATCTCACATAAATACACTGTACATTCTTCAATTTCGATTCATAAATCATTAATTATACTCACTGTCTTCACTGTGATACACAATCATTTTCATGCAAATTTAATTACACATTCTGAAATTAACATACCGGAATTCAAGTAAAGCTTTAGCAGGTGTTATCTTCCTAAAGATCACTACATTCATGAATTATATTTATTCGTATTCTATGATGAATTATCACATCAAACCACCAAAATTATCATCAACAACGCCTATTCGTTAACCATTAGATCCGTTGAAGATTACAATCAGCGTTTAATCATCTAAAAAAAATAAAATTTCTTGAAACCATCTCGGATTGATAACCAATGATTCAGATATGGTAGCATTAAATGCAGAGGAAACAAAAGAATTTTCCTCGTCATTGGAACTTAGAAATTCTGAGATATCACTGTATCTTTCGTTATAAATATCCTCTATATTTCTGAAGATATCTTTATAACGATTCTTGTCAGCAATTAATTATCTCTTTGCGATATCTTTATCACATCATAAAGGAAACTGTTTTAGTTTCTATATTCTGTAAAGTTCAAGTTTAAATTATGAATGATTTGAAGTAGTGTTGGGAATTGAAGCATGAGTTAGTATAATATAATGACGTCAGGCCAACGTGATTATATTACAGTAAGTCATGCTAAATTTTTAATGGAATATGATGATTCATAGACTTTATAATCATCATTTGCCATGTTACACGACTCTTATCTATTTAAACTCTAAACATATCAAGATAATATTTTTCTTGATAATTTGGTCTTTTCCGGATATTCTGGTAATATGACAAATCAAATCGTGCTATTACCTTTCCTTCTGCTTTGAATATCATGATCATTCGAAACTTCATACCTACGAATTCTGGACCGTTACTTGCTTTACAAAAGCATGAAGCTTCGACATATAAGGGAAAATATAAATCCCGATAACAACACTGGAATTACAAACCGTGTATATCAATGCGTATAGCAATATAAAGACACGGGAGAACTAAAAACACAATAAATCCTAGAGCATAGTAGAAGTAAACAGACTCCTCTGGTGGGAGTTGGAAAAGAAGGATGATTGTGGCGATAACCAATATAATGTCAAAGACAAGAACTAGATTGAGCATATTAACAAAACTTTTGGAAGTATGAATTGAGAAAGAAAGTATATAAGTGGTGAAGATAATGAAACGGAAGAATCTAATTTATAGCAAAAATTCCAGACACAGCAATCGAGGCAATTCTCCGCATTTAATTAAAGAAAATCCTAATTTCCGTAATTACCGGAAAATCAAATCTTATAAAGATTTCGAAGATTTCTTTAATTCCTTGAAATCCGGAAATCAATCGTAACTACGTCAAAAGTTAAGGCGAACATTTAATTTTCTCATTTACTCTTTTACGATAGCTTCGTTTATACTCTTTCTATAATCGAATTACTTTATCCATATTATTTAATGTCGATAAAACTCTAATTCATCATTCTTGTTATAAAGAATGATGATCTCTATCAAATTTCATGACTATAATTTTCATGAACTCCTCTCTGTTTTGTCTGCCTAATATTGCAGCATAAACGCTCAAGGTTTTAAATGAGCTCAATATTATTCATAACACATTTCATGTATCCAATTTACTGAAATGACTTGCATAACATCATCATTTTGAATGATCTCTGCATTAATGATAAAATGCACTTCGTAGAATAACCTATAGAGATTATGGTTTGTATGACTTAAACGCTTGAAACAAAACAATATTCTATCCTTTGGAAAACACGCAAGGCCCCGAACATACCTGGGAACGTGAAGACCAAATGAAACAAAAATATCCCCATCTCTTCTCAACCGCTGATGCATCCGAGAAGTCTACCTAAAACTTCGGGACGAAGTTTTTATTAACGGGGAGGTACTGTAACAACCCTCACTTTTCGACTTCTAAATTACTGAATTAACCCTAGGGTTATATGTCTGGCTATATGTATTAAGGGTTGTTATATACAATTAAATATTGACCGAATAGTAATTTTTAGTCAACAATGTACGCTTAAATAAATAATATATTATTAATTTATATAATTTGACATAATTTAACTAAGTATATAAACTTTGTATCACTTTTATTATTTAGTTAATGTATTATATATTTAACTATATAATAAATCCAATTATATATAAATGTAATAATATTTACAAACTTACTAAAACTATAGTTTAATAATTAAAATCATAATTATTATTAAAAATACAAAATACCGAATTATTTATTATTTTTATGCAAAATTTGTATTTATTAATTAAATAAAACAAAAATAAAAATAAAAATAAAAATAAAATATTATTGACAAATATTCTTGGAAAAACATTAAATCAATTTGTTTATTTATATAAAAAAAATTCCTTAAAATAAATGAAAAAAAAAAATAAATAAATAAATTACTTTTTAATTAAAAATTGTAATGGAAAAATTACTTTTATTATTTTATTTTGTGCATTATCCCATGACCTAACATTTAATATTTTTTTAATTTTAAAATCCCATTAAGAATTAAAATATTTCTTTTTATTTTAATTATTTTATTCTTTTTACCTAATTTTTTCAAGTATAAATACCCCTCATTTCTCATTCAAACTCACACCAAAATTTCTCTCATTCTCTCTTTGAAGAATTACTACTAGTAAGTATTCTTTTCTTACTTTTTATTTTTTTTACTTTTTACTTTTTACTTCGGTTATTATTTTTACCGAAACATGTAAATAATGTTATAAATTATATGCAATTAAAAATAAAATAAATAACATGTATACACTATTACTATTACTAGCACCTATAACCTACTACTTATATTGTAACATAAAAACATTTTGGGATATGTATTAGAGATGTATAGATCTTCGAACTTTCTTGACGAATGGTTTCTATGAGATTCTAGGCAGAGGGTTTGGATTTCCGATTTAAAGGGTCCTATGGCTCAAGCCCCTAGATCTAAATTAGCCATTCGAAGGGAAAAGGGTGATTGGAAGCTTATCTAATGCGACAAGTATCCTAAAATGGAAAACACTGATAAAAGTAGAAACTCTCTAGTCATAGAAACTTAGTAAAATAAGAAACTTTCTAAAAATGGAAACTTTATAAAAATAGTAACTTACTAGGAATAGAAACTTAGTAAAACAAACTATACTTAAACACATACTTAAACTTAAACATGGGCAAAACACTTAACTACTCTTAAATGTCAATAGGTTGATTTTCCTGCTCACTCGTTCAACTCTTTATTCCGAGGAATAACTCTCTCTCTACTTACTAAGGTAAATTCATAGCCCCTCTTTAATTGCTAGCAAACTTACTTACTTTTACTTGGGGTGAGACACATGTTGTTTTTACTTATTACACTTTAGACACAAGTACCAAACTGTTAAACTATGCTATACCCGGCTATGTCCGACTAAGTCCCTACAGTGATATTTTTAATTGCTGCGGCATGCTTAATTATTGGGGGTAGGCCTATCGGGAGTAACGTCCCCGATACATTTGACCAAGTCATTGTATTACTTAATAATGAAATTAAACTGACAAGGACAGACACAACTTGTCATGGGGCAAACTTGAACGTTTAGTCTAAATATCACGCATTGGCATAACTTTTTGATCATGCGGGAGATCAACTTTACAAACTAAATCTTGTGGTCTAAAACAACGACAAACTTTTTGTTAAACCTATGAACTTCACTCAACCTTTTTGGTTGACACTTTAGCATGTTTTGTCTCAGGTGCTGTTTGATTCAAGCTCTTATACTTACTGCTTATGTGATGCTACTTGGACATAGGATCAAGAGATATCGCATTTATTACTTCTGCATGTGAACATTTACGATATTGTTATTCCTGTCATTGTAACGACATTTCATTTTCCGCTGCGTACTCATTAAAGTTAAATTCATCATTTAGTATTGTTCTCGTTTATTATAATATGTTGGTATGTTTTGATATTAGTGACGTTCCTTCCAGACCCTATTGGGAGGACGTTACATATTTCAAGTTTTAAAATGAGTTAGACTCCCACTGACGTCTTCACGTATGAACATATTACCTCTTGATTGTTAACGTACTTGGTGAAAACAAATTTCCACCTCTTGGACCTATTTTCCAAAATTTATTTGATAAATTTAATATGTACGTTTCACAACCTAAATGTCCTATGACATTGTAATTGTAGTCATAATCTTTCCATAACTTATATGGTGTGGAAGTTACTAATTTTCAAGGACATTCAATTAGGTACGATTGCGGGATTTCACATTACCCCATCATCACCGTAACCATTTCGAGGAGCGTTTATTCCAACTTTCTAAAACATCATTTTGCTGTGGAGTTATTGGAATAAAGAAAATGACGTTTGAATACTTTTAGCATCACACAGTGCTATGAACTAATCACAAGATATTCATATCCTCGATTGCACCTATATACGGAGTATATGTTTTAATAATTTTTCCCTTAAGTTAATTCTCAACAAAATTCACATAATTTTGAAATTTAATCCAACGCTTTGGATTTTCGAGAAATCAACTAACACGAGGAAATTATTAACAATATGTCCTTTGTCTTTCTCTAACGTTCATAAGACCACATAATTCAAACGAGTCAAGTGCAATGAAATAAACAATTTAGTTTACTTTCTACATGATTTTTCACAGTCTTTTCCTTGGCAATGCTTACAAGTGCACATTTTCACTTTATAAATATGCTAAGCATGCTGTACTTACTTCATTCAAACACATTGAAGTTGTAAGTGAGGAAATTTTATTTAGTTATCACTTAGATAACGATAAAATCATTTAGGATAAAAGTAATATTAAATGAGCTTGTTCTTAAAGAGAATTCAACCGCATTTCGTGAAATTAATAATGAAAACCAATATCACGTAGATATTTGTTTTTGATGAACAATCATGTATGGATAAAAAATCGATCATCATTCAAGACTAACTTGTATGAACCGTTCTTAACAACTCCATCTAAAGAGTTATTTTCACACATATATCCACTTCACTTAAAAAAATGATATTCATCAAAACTCTACAAAAATCTCGTTATCCTTTGATAAATGGTTTCCCATGTTCAAACCTTGTTCAAACCTACTATCCACATAGGACAAGATGCAAACACAAAGTTTACAAACCATGGTAACCATATGCAATCCAAAATGAAACTTGATGTTTTCATTATAAGTAAGGTGCAACGTCATATGCTCCAAACTTTGAGGTAAGAAAATAATTAAATCTTGAACCAATGTTCATGTGTAAGACTTTAATCATCGTATATTATTATTATTATTATTATTATTATTATTATTATTATTATTATTATTATTATTATTATTATTATTATTTTTTTTTTTTTTTTTTTTTTTTTTTTTTTAACGATAATAAGTCGTTAAATCCAAAAAAAAAATTACTCAACAACACGATGTGAGTTACAGTTTAACTTGTGTAAAGTGTCGTACTCTTCACACTCCCACTTAATTAGGGATTTATTTTCTTTCTCATATATATTTCTTAAATATGGTAAGAGCATCTTGAGCCTCTTGCTCTTCCAAACGCATTGGGTATTCATGCTTCTCAATTTTCCCTTTTTTTAAATTGTTTATATTTAACTTATAATCCTTGTTAAGTTAAACAATCTTGTTGGATGTGAAAGCCATGATAGAACACAAAGTTCAAATGAGACAGTTTTAAATTTGAATCAACGTTCAATACATAGAGAATTATGCAAGACTAATTAATATCCATCAATATATATACAAAACACTTTGTCAATAATGAAATCATGCCAAATAATAGTCCATGGTTGGTCGTGAAGAAAAAGTTCACTATGTTCCCAATTATCGTCCACAAAGCCTACCATAAAACTACAATTAACATAATCAATCATGCAAAGTTATTTGATTTTATCACATATGCTAATTTCATAAAGATTCTAATTTTACTAAGAAATTAGTCTCTAACGCAAAAGATTTTTAATTTTAATCATTACACCTAGTAATAATGCACATGCTCAATTTTTCACAAAGAAATATAATTTGATCTCCTTATAAACTTTTCTTTCTTTTCCTCAATAATTTCTATAAAAAATTATAGAATAAAAGGATAATATTAAATTGGATACATAACTCACTTCATCTTAAAACAAAAATAATATGAATCGTATTGGAAAATAAACAAATCAAATCGTGGACATGTTTATTTATACCAACAATGGTTAATACATTCAATATTTCACGTAGAAATTTCTATTCCAAACGATAAAAGGTATAATATTTACTTTCAATCGAAAGAGAGGTTACAATAATTATTACCAAAATAATTAAATGTTATGATCACAATTTCATTACGAAAGTACAAAATTAAGAGAAAGATATTCATAATCATTACAAAAATGATTAACCAAAAGTTTATTTAATATAATATCTATAACGTATATAAAAATAAAGGTTATAATAATTATTACAAAGATAATATATTGAACCAAACATAATTTTGAACTATTTCAAGTTCATTTAATGATTCACCACACATACACATTATTATTACAAAAATAATTGTATGACATTTTAGTCCAAAACACGAGTCATGAAAATACACTAATGGTGTACTTATTAAAATTTATTATAAAATCATGAGTTACATAACTCATTTAAATTATAATTATGACAACTTATTATAACACCTTATGATAATAAGAACTCTTTAATATCAATATAGAGTTACAAAAAACTCTTTTTAAAAAAATATAGCACTTACATGATAATGACATTTTGTGTAAGTTATACACAACTTCATGTAACTTATATTATTATCATGATTATTATAATAATGACAAAATAAAATTATATCACACAAACATGGTCGTGAGTTGTTAAGTAACATACAAAGAAACTTTGATTTAAAAGTTGTTCTTCTGGGAAAATGATTTTTCTTATGAACATGAAACTATATCCAGAAATCATGGTTAAACTCAAAGTGGAAGTATGTTTTTTAAAATGGTCATCAAGACGTCGTTCTTTCGACTGAAATGACTACCTCTTACAAAAATGGCTTGTAACTTGTATTTCTGACTATAAACTTATACTTATTCTGTTTAGTTTCATAAATTTCAGTTCATTATGAAACCATAGCAACTTGATTCACTCAAAACGGATTTGAAACGAAGAAGTTATGGGTAAAACAAAATTGGATATTTTTGCTTGTTTTAGCTACGTGAAACTTTGTAACAAATCTATACTAACCATAACTTAACTAAATTATATTGTATTATACATGTATTCTAACATATATTATGTAATCTTGATAGACCATAGACACATATACAATGTTTTGACATATCATATCGACGTCATCTATATATACTATTTGGAACAACCATAGACACTCTATATGCAGTAATGCTCAAGTTAGCTATACAGGGTTGAGGTTGATTCTAAAATAATATATATACTTTGAGTTGTGATCGAGTCTGAGACTTGCATACACTGGGTCGTAGATTGATTCGAGATAATATATATTGATTTATTTCTGTACTACTAACTGTGGACAACTAATTGTGGACTACTAACGTTGGACTGTTAACTTAACAAACTTAAATCATTAAAACATAATAAAATATGGTATGAATATATTTCTATCATACTTTGATATATGTATATATTTGTTATAGGTTCGTGAATCGACCCGTGGCCAAGTCTTATTTCTGACGAAGTAAAAATCTATGAAAGTGAGTTATAGTCCCACTTTTAAAATCTAATATTTTTGGGATGAGAATACATGCAGCTTTATAAATGATTTACAA
Organism: Rutidosis leptorrhynchoides; assembly: GCF_046630445.1. Classification (NCBI taxonomy): domain Eukaryota; kingdom Viridiplantae; phylum Streptophyta; class Magnoliopsida; order Asterales; family Asteraceae; genus Rutidosis; species Rutidosis leptorrhynchoides. The sequence continues at coordinate 596,606,833 of NC_092335.1, forward strand.
AATAGACACAAGTACGTGAAACTACATTCTATGGTTGGATTATTAAACCGAATATTGCCCCTTCAAGTCTGGTAGCCTAAGAATTAAGGAAATGACCCCTAATTGACGCGAATCTTAAAGATAGATCTATTGGGCCTAACAACCCCCATTCAAGTTATGAATGGCTTTAGTACTTCGATTTATATGGTAATTGCGATTGCTAATTTATGACATACTTGCGAGTATGCGGGGAATATTCTATATGCATTAAAGTTAATGTCGGTTACCAGGTGTTCATCATATGAATGATTTTTATACACTTGCGAGTGTAAGATTATTGAATAAATGAAATCTTGTGGTCTATTATTACGATTTGATAAATATATAGGTTAAATCTATAACTCACCAACATTTTTTGTTGACGTTTTAAGCATGTTTATTCTCAGGTGATTATTAAGAGCTTCCGCTGTTGCATGCTAAATAAAGACAGGATTGGAGTCTGCATGCTTGTATAATATTGTTTAAAAACTACATTCGAAGACTTAAGTTGTTGTGTAATATTATTGTAAACCATTATGTAATGGTCGTGTGAGAATGCTATATTTTAGATTATCATTATTTGATAATCTTCGTAATGTTTTTAAACCTTTATCGATAAAATAAAGGTTATGGTTTGCTTTTAAAAATCGAATGCAGTCTTTGAAAAACGTCTCATATAGAGGTCAAAACCTCGCAACGAAATCAATTAATATGAAACGTTTATAATCGATATGAACGGGACATTTCATGAACTAGTGGTGAATTCCATTTCATACGATTGAACAAAGGGTTTTTCAATACGAAATGATTTCTGGCTATCGGATGGTATTATAATTACATAGAATATCCATATATATAGAACAAAAGATTTCGTAGATTACGGAGAAATTTACGGAATATGTCAGGCAAAGTTTACAGTAACAGATACGCTAAGATATGAATTAGTAGATACGCTAAGATATGAATTTTGTCTATACACTATTTATGCAATTAATGCAGTAACATGTGTCTAGACTAAGAATGGTAACCAGGTAATTTCCTAAGGATGATAAGCAGATGATTTCCGACTAGAAATGATAAGCAAAACTTTTGACATGCAGCTAAGGTCGAAGTCCAGACTCATTAATGCATCCTAACAACTACCCCTTAGACACACTAATGCAAGACCTGGTTCGCTAAGACCACCGCTCTGATACCAACTGAAAGGACCCGTTCATACCGATTATAAACAATTCACGATAGTTGATTTCATTGCGAGGTATTTGACCTCTATATGATACATTTTACAAACATTGCATTCGTTTTTAAAAGACAAACTTTCATTAGTTGACAGCCATGCATACTATCTCATAATATATCTAAACTATGAATGAATTATTATCAATCTTGATGAACTCAATGACTCGAATGCAACGTCTTTTGAAATATGCCATGACTGACTCCAAGTAATATCTTTAAAATGAGCAAATGCACAGCGGAAGATTTCCTTAATACCTGAGAATAAACATGCTTTAAAGTGTCAACCTAAAAGTTGGTGAGTTCATTAGTTTATCATAATAAATCATTTTCAATAATATAATAGACCACAAAATACTCATATTTAGAAAACAATCTGTGCAGGTCTACTCCTGCTATAAAATCATTCATATGAAGAACACCGGAACCTTTCAAACCAACTCACCAACGGTAGCTAATGCGTTGTGCAATGCAAAATCATCTCACCGTGGTAGTTAATACAATATAATTTCAATAACGGTAGCTAATGCACTGTGCAATGCAAAAATTTCTCACCATAAATAATTTTACAACAGTAGCTAATGCATCGTGCAATGCAAAAATTTCTCACCGAGGGTAGCTAAAACGGTAGCTAATGCGTTGTGCAATGCAAATTCATTTCACCGTTACTAACTACTAAATCGAACCATTTCAGTAGCTAATGCGTCGTACAATGCAAAATCATCTCACTGAGGGTAGCTAAAACGGTAGCTAATGCGTCGTGCAATGCAAAATCATCTCACTAAATCGAACCATTTCGGTAGCTAATGCGTCGTGCAATGCAAAATCATCTCACCGATGGTCGATAATACAATCTTTATAGAAATCGAACCTCTGAATCCAAATAATTCTATCATAGAATGTAGTTTTGAATACTTGTGTCTATTTCGTCAATCATTTATAAAAAAAAATTTCATGTATTCTCAGTTCAAAAAATATATCTCAAAAGCATTTAATAAAACAGTTATAAAAACAGCGCATGTATTCTCAGTCCCAAAAATGTAAAGAGTAAAAGGGAATTAAATAAACTAATAATACTGTATTTCGTAGTAAATATTCATATGATGGCATTGAACAAGTGCAAGGTTGGCCTCGGATTCACGAACGTATCAATATTGAGATTCAATATTGCAGGAAAGTACGTAGACGCAACGGAGACGATAAACATTAGGTTGACCTCACGAGCTATACCCCAAACATTACCCATAACCTCCGTAGCTATAACCCATAATTTCCCCAGCTCTATCCCGCTTGAACAACTCATTTTGAAAACACGCGAGCAGAACCTCATCATAGTATTTTATGTATAATACATTATAATAATAATACTACTAATACAATTAATAATAATAATAATAATAATATAAAATAAATATATTAAGGAGTATTATAGATAGAAAGATGGATATGATATATGTGTGTGTGTGTGCAGAAGTGAAATCGATCGAATTTAAGGACCTAACCTCATTTCCCTAGCCATGCGATCGCATGGTGTTTAAGGGTGATGCCCATGCGATCGCATGGCACCCTGGTACAGCTGTGATCTATTAACTTTTCTTGCCGACACTCGTATAATATATATATATATATATATATATATATATATATATATATATATATATATATATATATATAATTTATATAATTAATTATATATTATATTATATTTACGTGCATGGTAAAAATGTAATTTTCGTTCTGATGACTCGTACGTTGTCACTCGACTTATGAACCGGTTTCGGTTAACGAACGCATTTTCGTACGCCTAGAAAACTAGTACTTTACATTACGCGACACGTACCTTTATTATTAACTAGACTTATAACATCGATAAACTATATCTTGTAAAATAAAACTTGTACGTTTGAGTGATATGGTCATTTGCTTCTTAAAATCGACGTCTCGTTGTTTACATTTAATATATAAAATATCAAAACATTTTATAACTATATTATATTTGAAAAATATATTTGTATATTTTTTTATTTTAGGAATATAATTTATATATATAATTTAAATATTTACTTAATATAATATTTAGTTTTTCAAAACCAATTATGTTCCAAGGTCCGTTTTATATAAGTTAACTTGTTTAAATAATAAAAGTTATTATAAATAATATTTTTAATTATATGATAACTAAATAATTAAATTACCATGGAACATGCGTCAAACATTGTAAAGCATGCTTTTGAAAATTAAACGGAATTCTCCACAACTTTTGACTAACTCTCGATAAGTGACACATTGTTCTTATATGCAAATCACATTACCATTTTCCGAATACCGTTAAAAAGAAAGGTTTCTTAAATCAAAGTGGACATCTCAACATAGTCTCGTAATCATACAATGTATTTGATAAATCAATCATTTGACATTATTTTCTAATTCTACCGATAAACATATTGAACCAAATACGTTCATGTAAAGTATTATACCTAATACTTTGTTAACATTCTCAAGTTATAATATATATATATATATATATATATATATATATATATATATATATAATCATATCCATTTATATAATGGTTCGTGAATCGTCAGAATTTGGTCGAGGTTAAATGAATGTATGAACACAGTTTAAAATTCTTGAGATTTAACTTAACAAACATTGCTTATCGTGTCGGAATAATATAAAGATTGAAGTTTAAATTTGGTCAAAAATTTCCGGGTTGTCACAGCTCTCGAGGATCATGCATAAACAAACAGATCTGCTTGGACAGCATAAGAGATATCAGGCCTGGTAAAAGTGATATACTGGAGAGCATCGGCAAGACTGCGATATAAACTGGGATCCTTAACTGGGGACCAGTAGTGTTCAGTTTGGTGCCAATATCAACGGGTGTGCGACTAGAATTACAACCAACCATGTCTGCACGCTCAATGATCTCAGATGCATACTTCTTCTGAGAGAGAAACATACCAGAAGGAGTACGAGTGACAGAAATGCCAAGAAAATAATTTAACGGGCCAAGATCAGTCATGGAGAACTCCTGATGTAAAGAGGTGATAACCCGATGAAGAAAGGCTGTAGACGAGGCAGTCAAGATGATGTCATCCACATATAATAATAAATAGGATGTTTCTGCGCCGTGCTTGTAGATGAACAAAGAGGTGTCACATCTACTGTGCTGGAATCCAACACGCTGAGCATACCTAGAAAATCGATGAAACCAAGCTCGAGGAGCTTGTTTCAATCCGTATAAAGATTTCTTTAGAAGGCAGACATGATCGGGACGACTAGGGTCATGGAAACCAGGTGGCTGATGCATGTAGACGATCTCAGAGAAGTACCGTGGAGAAATGCATTCTTGACATCTAGCTGATGAATGGGCCAGTGTCGAGATGCAGCAAGACTGAGTACAGTCCTAATAGTGGCCGGTTTTACAACCGGCTGAAAGTCTCATCACAATCAATACCAACCTGCTGGCTTCGACCGTTAGCGACAAGTCGAGCCTTATACTTGCTCAGAGTACCGTCTGCATTACACTTGTGCTTAAACAACCACATGGAGCAAACTATGTTCGTGTCCGTAGGGCGAGGCACAAGAGTCCAAGTACCATTTTTAATTAAAGCATTATATTCCTCAGTCATAGCGTTATGCCAGTTAGGGTCGTTAAAGGCGTTGGAATATGATTTCGGTGTAGGAGAAGGTGTAGAAACGTGGAGATTAAGTCGTTGAACAGGTTTGGTGGTGCCAAGGCGGTGTCGAGTAACCATAGGGTGAGTGGAGGTCGTGTTTTGAGGTGGTGGAGGTGGTGAAGGTGCGGGTGTGGGAGGAGAAGGAGGGGTAATGACATAATATTTGTAATCACTAAGACTCGGAATAGGTGAAGTCCATAAGTCCGAGTGAGCAATATCAAATAACGAATTAACATGAGAAACGGAACTACTAAACGGAAGTCTCACATGTTTGCCAAATTGACATGCATGACAAAGAGCGGGAGACTTCGTATTATTACATGTAATAGAATTATTAGAAACTAGCTTTAATAGCCCGTGCGTTGCACGGTGGCTTAAAAACTTTGTACAGAAATATGTTAATATTCTTACATATTGCAAGTGTTGTACCTTGAGTACCAATAGGCATTAGCGTTACTATAGTATTCAGTTCGGAGGGTATACACACAGCCGGTTTTGACACCTTTTCAAAAATAATCACCAAAATGTAATTAGTACATGACGAAATTAGAAAGACACCAAAGAGTAAAAGAAACAATAAAAATCCACAAAACAAACTAACAAAATTATTTACACCAAAGGAACATAGTACTAAATCAAATTCAAACTCTATAGAAAAAACAACAAAACCAAAATAAAATATATAGTAGTTTCAGTTTTCATAGTAATGGTGTTTACGTTTGACCTATACATGTAGTAACTTAAATCAAATCCATTTTAGCATAACAACAAAACCCTAAAGATGTACATCAGGATCGAAAACATAATAACACAATAACAAAATCCCAAAAATAAAAACATATTGCAATAATAATTCAACTTACAATAAGTGAAGTAGATCCCGTAATAGCCATCTAAAATCGTAATCAAATCGTAAATGCAGTACTATGTTGACTTTAAATGTCAACACGTGTTTTTAGAAACTATAAAATCATAATGTACTACATTGTTCTGCACATTTGTCTAAAAGTTTCTGATGTGACGAATAAAGAGAAGAAATGTTATCAAGTTTACTCAACTTAATTGTAAACACCTAAAAAGTATACTTTGATAGTCAAACCCACTTTTTCTTAGCAAAAACGTCCAGTATAGCAAATTTGCAATAAATCAAAATCAAGCCACTAAACTTTAAGTATAATCCAAAGTAGCCATAAAAAATAAAAAAATAAAAATAATCCAAAGTAGCTATAATATGTTGAAGTTTTACCTTCCCCAACAGCAAAAATATTCTGCCAGGCTATATTTTAAACATGATGAATGGTGATGCTGTGAAAGAGGACCTAAAAATGTAACTTGAGATGAAAATACTTAAAAATAACAAAACATACATTCACATATGAATAATTCCTTGATCATTATACTTTATATTTTATACTAACACTAATACTAACATGGATTAAGTACAATATATATTAAACACATCACCATAGCAAGTGAATTTCTATCTTAAAAGATTCCATGTGTAATTATTAACCCATTTCGCCCAGGAAAATCCAAAACAGACCCAACTACCAATTCACTAATCAACCCATTACTCATTTCCACCCTCATGACCGAAACTGCATAAATTAATAAAATCCTTCAAGTTATACCTTATGATTTTCTCTACCATTACGTGAAACCTTAACAGGGTAATCGTCAAATTCTGTAATTTTTAATATGAATAAAAAAACCTTCATATTATACCAAAAGAAAGAACCATAAGCAAATAAAACACAAGTCGAAACCTTTTTCAAACACTATATATCTTATTACCCCGCCACAATACTATAATGCCTACCAAAATCTAAGTTGCTTTGTACATGGAACTGTTATCGAAAATGAAGGCACTAACATATAAAATATTAAGCAATTTAAGACTAATAGAAAAGGCCTTAATCTCATCTTAAAATCAAGCAATACAAGGGTTCCAAATATAAAAACGAACCGATCAACACATTATTATTGTATACCAACATGATCGAGCATTTGATTGTTATTAAAGGCTAAACATACCTGTTACAGAGGGTCACACTTTTAGCCTGGCAAATTACATACACTTTCCTTTCCTTCGTCGTTGTTAATATCTGCATCAACGACTTAACACCTTACAAATTATAAACAATGGTGTTCAAGTGGTGTCAAAATGCAAAACAAACATAAACAGATAACATAAGTTAGAAAACAACAAAAAAATAATCGCTATAATTATTGAGTTTGAACACATACCATAAAAGAACAAATCCCTAATTAAAAACTCTAATAGTGAAAAACCAACCCTAATAGTGAAAAACGATAGCAATAATTCAATTAACGTTCTGAAATTAAAACCCACAGGTAAAAGAACAAATCCCTAAATGAAAGTGAAGGAAGAAACTTACTTTTTCGATTTTAGAAACGACTAAAGACGTTGAAGTACATCAGTGGTAGAAGAAGAAATTGACACCATAATCCATTGAATTCTATGTTTTTCGCTAATTAAGATCTTAATCAGGTCGGTTGCAATCAATATTCCGACCGTATATTTGTGGCACACCATGACGATCATGATATTGTGGTTTAAACTCGAAAACCCTAATTGAAGAACATGTATGGATTTAGGGATTTGAATGAGAAAAATTTTGGGTGAAAAGAAATAGAAGAAACGTATGCTGTGAAATTGGTTTCAAAATTGGACTAATTGCAATTGGACATATGGCAGGTTTTCAGCAAATGTTTTAGAATAGGCTGTAGGGTATAGGGTAGGATGCCACGTGGAAAATGCATACGATTTATTATAGGTTATAGATGAGACGACGAAAAACATCAGTGCCAGGATGTCCGAGGCGCTGATGCCAAATGCTGGGTGTGGTGATGAGAGCATGATGAGGTGGGCATGATGTCGGATTCGTGAACGGGTAGAGATCTCCGGTGCTATCACATCGGAGGCAGTGGCGGATCCAGAATTTTATTTTATCGGGGGCGTAACTTTTATATAATAAGTTTTCGTTCGTAGTAATAAAAAAGATCCTTCAAACACTAGTAAAAGCTTTTAAACTATATCAATATCAATATCAATAAATAACAAAATAGCTTAAACTCATATTTATATTTTTCTCATATTATATTTTTAAAATTTTATATGTATTTAACAGTTTTATACATACATGAAAACATATAAACAGATTTTAAGCACCGGGGGCGTGTGACCCCGGTTGCACCACATTGGCTCCGCCCGTGATCGGAGGAGCAGGCGGTGAGTCAAGTAGTCTTTCACGGAAAAACCAAACTCGTCAAATGAAACAGAAACTTTATTATCACGAGTAAAACGACGAACATAGATAAGATTTTTAACTATGTTTGGTGTCACGAGAACATTAGACAGGTGTAGGGTTCGGTTAACATTAGGCAAAACGCTATGACCAGTGTTGACAACGGGGATGTGGTTCCCGTCACCAACAGCAACTGATGGATAAATGCAATGATTAAAAACAGTACTTAAATTTTTAATGCTAGAGGTGAGGTGAGTTGACGCACCAGTGTCCATAATCCAACCGGAATTACCATAGTCTGGAGGAGTGTTGACATTAAATGTCTTCGGTATAAAAGTCTCCTGATGTTGCATTGGACCAACAAATGGGCTGTTAGCAGGTGCAGGCCAGGCCGCTGAAAAAGGTTGTAGGCCAAATACCGTGTTGCTGTTGTTGGGCCTGCATAATTCCGTGGGCTGAAAAATGCGGTTGGGCTTGCATAAATTGTTGATGTTGGGCTTGGATAATATTACGAACTCAACGCTCTGAATGAAATCTTCAAAAATAATGTGTGGAGTAAAGAATCAATTAAATTAATTAATTGATATGTGATTGAAAAAGAAGCGCAAATCACACAATTAATGTCGATATCCTTTTTTATTATTATTATTATTATTTACGAAATCACACAATTTGGCTGTTGTTGAGATGACTAAGGCTCCACATGTACGAATGGTGCAGAGTGCTTTGAGAATTTAATAATTAAATAGAAAAACCAACCTTGAAGGAAGGGGGATGATTCTCACACACTGTTTTTTGATCCTCACACACCAATTTACTTGAAATCCTCCCTAATAATAGGGTAAAAGGGTGTGTGAGGATCAAAAAACAGTGTGTGAGGGTGTTTAAAAAGAAATTTAAATAATCTTTTTGAAGGAGTCTTTGCTTTTATAACAGAGTGATCGATAGTTGGCTTTATTTGGAATATGGGATCTATCAATATATATTGATGGGTTGATGGTGATTGTTTTTGCAGACTATGAACAATTATTATGATGGTTGATCGTAATTTTTTTTTTTTTTTTTTTTGAAGTGGTGGGGAGGGTGTTTAGGGTTTTAGCTCATGATACCATGTTAGAGAGAATCGTAAAGGGCGTAATATTATTGTGTATCATTATAGATGCAGGATACATATATATAAATAGGATTAAGCAAGTACTCAACCCTAGTGAACTAGATAAGTAAACGGGCCCTTATAGAACACATGCTAAATAATCCAATATATATAAACATAAACACTATCCATCTAACAGTCCCACATTTAATATGAGAGAAGAAAACCTCATAACTCATATGACTAAAGAGACGATCAATGGTAAATTTAAAAGGGCGGGTCCTCAAGGTTGATTGTTGTTAGGCCGTTTTGTGTTCTTGGGTTGTTTTCGTTCCTTGTATTTTCGTGTATTTTTCGGTTTTTGTTTAGTTTATATGTTTGTAAGGGAGGCTCGTTTTTAGATAATTTTTGTTTAGATTGTTGCTTTCTAGGTTCGAGCTCCCCCGTTCTCTCCTTGTCCTTTTGTTTCATGTTGAGGGCGTTTTCTTTCGGAAAACGGCCTCGTTTCTGTATGAGTATTCGTTTCTTTGCCAAAATAATAATAATAAAAAAAGACGTCACATGGAGATGAGATTGAACTCATAACATCCTCTTTACGCATCATAGTCCTTCAATTATTGGGCTACCATCGCGGGACAAAAATAAGTGTAACAGGTTTTTTTTTTTTTTGGGTAAGCGAGGAAACCCGCCTATGAACGAGCACATTGGCTCCCCGATAGAAGGTAAAACCTCGGGTAATCAAGCCCCCCGAGCGCGAGACCTGGTACCGGGTGAATTGCGCATTATGCGGGCACCCTCTAGTCACACTCTCTTTTTGAACAATTTGGCATAGCCAGGAATTGAACCTAGGTGGTGTGCTTCATTGGGTAACTCAGTGGCTACTATGTATAACATAATGTTCTCATATACATTGTACATCTGATCAGGGTAATAAACAAGTAACAAAATATGTCTACCCAAATATATTATAACACACATGCAACTCCATCTGTTTTGCTGAATATTAATGTCTGCCGATAAGTTTTTAACACAAAACTTCTGATATTCATCTATTTCTATACGATTGCGGATTCTAGGGTAGCATCAGAGATCGAGTAAGAGGCCAAATATCAAAATGAAACTTATAAATCAGCTGTTATGACATCGAATCTACGCTTCTAAATTATAAACTGGTTTATACTGAGTTGTACAGTACAACAATAATGCCTTTGTCATGAGCATTTTGAATAGTTTGCTGATATTCACAAAAGTTGATGCGAAGTCTAGCTTGCTACATGCCAAATGTTCAAAATATGTTTACAGACCAGTAACATAACAGCATGTTAATCCACACACCATTTTAAATGGCTCCAACTAAAAGGTTCAATAATCTTCAACTAAAAGGTTCAATAATCTTCAACTAAAAGGTCCACCTAAAACATGTTTAATTACAGACCAGTAATAGCAGCAGCATGTTTACTCCCCTACTTACTAACAGGGCTATAGCAACTGGGGGGTAAGGCAGTCGACCAACCAAGATAATCACTAAACCAACCAAGATAATCACATGTATTAATGAATTTTGTTGAAATGCTTTTCAAATCTTGTAGTTTCTTCATTTCTTCTTCCATAACTTGTAGAACATGAGGTGGGATTTTTGCCTCGTTTGCATCGATTCTAGCCCGAAATTTATCTGCAACAAAAACAAATTTATTGTCTAGATCAAATTAAATAACTCAAGACTATACAGAAAACGTTCAGTCACTTCATAAATAGTTATAGGGTATGATATAAGAGTTACATGCACCCGACACAGGGTTTTAAAATAGGTTTTAGAAGCAGGCGGTAACCTCCCTAAATCGATCATATGAACCGGTCAATGGGTATAAATAGGTTAAAAGTCATATGAACCGGTCAATGGGTATAAATAGGTTAAAAGTCAGATTAATCCCCAATTAGTGATATCTACAACCTTGCATCCACATCTTATAAAAGTGAACAAGAAAGTTACCAATGAGTGCCGTTTTGTCATTTCTGTCAACCCCTAATTCCTGCAACAAGATGACATCCATCATTAAATATTCTGACAAGTTTATAATCTAATGAGTCATAAATTGCGTTCCGCCACTGCTTATGACACAGAGGAATTTGAAAGATGGTGCAAACATAAATTGCAGCAATAGAGAAAAATAAAACTAAGAAGCCACCTTTATGATAATCTTATACTCCATCTCTTTTACTACGCATTCCTGAACAAAAGCAAGAACAACATTAAAACGTTATAAAGAACTAATTTTGATTTCTAAATATGCATGTTATAAGAAGTCATCAGAACTTGCATGAATCATATATATCCCCATTTCTTTCTCCAATAGCTCCAGACTTAGTATCAACCGTTTGTACACCTACATTGACAATTATGTTGATATTTTTAATCATATGCACCCAAAAAAAGAAAAAGTTTATGGAATATTAAATGTTACTTACATCTAGCTCTTCAAGCACTTGCTGACATTGTAGTTTGTCCAAAAAAGATACTGTAGCAGCAAAGTCTGCGACTCTTGGATAATTCAAATCACCAATATGCTGTAAAAAATATATGAAATCCAAGCCATTATTATATGGAGAAAAAAAGTTAGCACCGTAATTTGGTTAATCTTCTCAATAAGTTATACGTATATGATAAAAGCAGATGCAATTGAAAAAAGTGCTAAACCTCAACAAGATCCCTTCAACTAGGATGTGTCTTCATAATATCTTTAAGGATTTTTACAACCTCAAAATATGTTGCCTTGATCACATCATCATCCATGTTGTATGCTGAATTCTGAAATACAGAGAGAATTATACAAAAATATAAACCCAACAGTAATATTGATGAAAAATATTAGAGAAAATTGTTTGAAAATGAATTAAACTTTCACCAAATTCCTATTGTATGCACTCAACTTTCAAATCTCCTATTGTATGCATTCAACTTTTAAATCTCTACTATTGTATGCATTTAACCTTTTATAACAAGTAACCTTCCAGGTCACCTCAATTTCATTTCTAGACATTTACATTATTAGTCCTCATATTTGTAAACCCTAATTTCATTAGTCCCTTATATATACATACCTAATATATCTAATATATGTACATAAGGAAACTATCAACTCACCATCTCTGTTATCCGAAGCCGCTTATGACCCATAAGAACAACCTCATCTCCTTGAATTGGTATAATCTACTTAAAAAGACCAAAAACTTATCACTGATAATACATACATAGTAATATATACAAGTTTACCACGACTAATTAACATTATCCGCATCACACGTACCTGGGCCAGTGTACCTACTTCATGGAGACGATTAAACAAATCTTTGCCCTTAAACTCATATATTTTTTTCTCTATATTTAAGCCACTCAACTCAGATCTTGGGTCAGCTTTTACAAGGAACGCACCAACATAAGGAACCTCTCCTTTCAAATTTTCAGACAATGCAGCTAGTAGTTTAGCATCCTGGAAGGTATAACCATATAAGTAGAAGTTATAATAACACAGTATTATACAAAATTTTATGTTAAACAGAACAAAACAAAACAAGTAAACTTCAATGGGGTTTGGGATGGGATTAGCATCAGGGGCAGATTCAGTGTGGTGCAGTCGGGGTCACATGCCTCCGACGACCTAATTTCGATTACATGTATTTATATATGGGTTCAGTATGATTAATTATGGTTTTCCTATGATTTTAAGCTCTTTTAATGGAATAATTTGAACTTGTAAGGAGGCTTTGTCGGAGAAAGACAACCTATGCACCCCCACTTTTTCTACCAATTTCATTTTTCATTTTTAGTCCTATACTATATAAAACACCAATCTAGCAAAGGAAAAATGTGAGTACCTTGACATATGTTGGAATATAAGATCCTGGAAATAAGGGTTTATGTGCTAATGGCAATGCTAACACCTGCAAATTTAGAGATACATAAATTACACAAATTAAAAATAGGAGTATTTATTTATTTGCTCTGTAAACTGAATACACACATAATCCTAAAATTGTACTACTAAATCAAACACCAAGTAAAGTAAAGAAATAGTAAAACCTTAGCAATTTCAAGTGGCACTCTCATAACTGTAGCAGCAACTGGCGCTGCAGATTTCGATTGAGTTTCTTCAACAGCGGGAACACACTCCGACCCGGGTCCATCACTAGAATCCGAACTTGAAAAACGTGTTTGTAACAAGCTAGGGTTTGTTAACCCTAGAACAGGACGAAGCACTCTTGGAGAAGACCTTAACGCCTTCAACATTGGGGATTTAGGGTTAGGGTTTATGTAAATTAGTGTGTAATTGGATTCTCGAGTTTTTGAGTGGAAGGAATGGAGACGGAAAAGAAATGAGAAAAATGTGAGCAAAATGATTGTTTTATACGCGTGTGTTCATAATTTATTTTGGCACGTGTGTAATAAACTAATAAATCGATAAAAATAAGAGAGTAACATTTGGCATGTGTACTAAATATAGTAATTTCCTTTATAGAAAAATACATAATAAATTTTGTTGTTGGGTTTTGAATTATTAATATAAAAATACATATGTGGGGTAGTAAATCGCTTAACCCTAATATAAAAATACAAAATTTTTATTATTGTAACATCCCGCCTTTTTCCGTTTATTTTTCCTTTATACTATTTCAAACTCCGTTATATGTTTATAACATCTCCCGTTAATACGCGTTTCAAAATATCTTGTGTAGGTAATTTAACGCACCCGATTCAAAGTTGAGGGACTAGTTTTGCCAAGAGGCCAAAGATTTGACTAGGTCAACTAGTCAAACCTTCAACCTCATCCACTCATCATTTTCTCATTTTCTTTTCTCTTTTCTTCTCCTACTTTCACATTTTCTTTCAATTCACCACATCAAGGAATCATCATCCATTTAATTTCTAGCAAGCTTCAATTCAAACAAAATACATATTTGGAATCCTTGCAACATCCTCTTCGATTCCATACCGATTTCATCAATTTTGGGTAACTTTCTAAAATCACTAATTTTATGTGTTCTTGAGATTTTTGAGTTAAAAGGTTGTTGATTAGTGTCTATGGCTCAAGTCTAGTATGATTATGTGATTTGTATGCTTGTTCTTGTTATTTTGATGTAACTAGTTCATATTGAAAGATAACATGCTTAACCTTGAGATTTGAGTGTTTATATGTTGTTAGATGCTAAGACTTCATGTTTTAATTATGCTCCTAGTGTTACTAGCTTTATTTTGATGTAAAGTTTGATTAAGGAAACCTCCTAAACTTGATTATGAAATTTGATGAATTTAGTTTAGGGTTTGATGAACTTGAAATGAATCTTAGATGCATTGAATGATTGCCATGTTGTTTTGTTTGCGTTTAGTTGTATTGTATGCTTGATTATCTTCAAAACGGCGTATTACACATGTGCATTAATTTCCCGAATCATAATATGGCATTTATGAACTTGGAGTAATAAATGATGAGCATTAATGGTGATTTTGATATGAGTTTGTTTGGTTTTGATTGAGTAAATGCGTTTAGTTATTCTCCTTGTCAAATTACCTTTCTAATGATATATGATATGCGTTTTAAGTGTTTTCGGTGCATGAGATGTGTTAAATTGTATTTTGGTTCGTGACTTGGACCATTTTTCTGCAAACTGCATGTTTCCCAGGTATTGCGCGCCGCGCATATACCCACGCGCCGCGCAGAATTAGAAATCCCAGATGTTTGCCTTCGTGGTTAAGTTCTGACCAGGATTTACACTTGGGTGCGCGCCGCGCAACCCATAGCGCGCCGCGCATACTGCCCAGCTCATTTTGTCTTTGTTTTTCATGTCACAAAAATGTTTCCCGCTTTACTATAACCCCGTTTACCATGAAACTTGACTATTATGCTCGTATATGACTTCTCATCATGAGAAAATTGTCGGACACCCGACCCGACCCCGTTGACTTTGACTTTGACCAAGTTTGACTTTTAGTCAAACTTAACCAAACGATTATACAATCGTTCTAACATGCTTAACTACTTGTGTCGTGCATGAAACTTGACAAATTGATCCACGTGCTATATTAATCGAGTCGTAACGAGCCATAGGACTAATTAAACATCTTTGACCCTTCGTGACTATCGTTATTGATACAACCTATTTGTTTAGGTCAAGACTAGCATTGTTTCTTGCACGTTTACTTGTCGAAGTACTTTTTGGTTCGTGCATACAAGGTGAGATCATAGTCCCACTTTTACTCTTTTAAACTTACTTTTGGGATGAGAAAACATAAACGATTCTTTTGAACTAAGTGAACACAAGAACGGAAAAACAAACATTCTACATACGAGTTTAGAACGAAAATCCTCAATCCGATTATCATTAGTTACATCAGATGGTGTAAGCGAGAACTTATGTTATATGGCCATATGGGTTGACAACCCTCATCTTTGACGGTTCGCTACCGTCTACGGATGAAATATATTTTCGGGAAACAGTGTTGTTCTAGCACTAATTTATGGGGTATTCAACGGACGGAATGTTAAGCTTTGATAATTGGGTGCTCGTGAATATTAACTTTTAGAATGTACTATGACTTTATCAATATTGCAACTCTTGTGGTTCAGCTTGCTTTTACTCATTTACTTATTTAAACCTATGATTTCACCAACGTTTTCGTTGACAGATTCTCTATGTTTTTCTCAGGTCCTTGAACTTAGGTGATACATGCTTCCGCACATACTTTTTGATACTTGCATTGGATGTCGAGTATACTTGCATACGTGGAGCGTCTTTTTGGCTATTTTAAACTATGTCGCACGTGTTTCATATGAACAATAACTTTTGTTATGTACTTGTCTTGGGAATTACTTTTGTAAACATTGAAACATCCTTTATGAAATGTATGCGACATATTTTCGGTCAAACTTTGTTATAAATACTTATAACCATGTAATGGGACCATACGTAGACGACGCCGTCACTTGACGATTTGTCGGGGTCGCTACAAGTGGTATCAGAGCCTTGGTTGTAGGGATTTAGAGTTCATTAGTGTCAACCCCGAGTCATAGGGTCACCCACATTGGTGAGTCTAGACTACAACCGGCATATAGACTTGACATAGGAATTACCTGACTACTTGTGCATTTATACTCGAACTCTCTTACTCATATCTACTCTTATTCTATCTTACTCTTGCGTTGTATGATTTAATTGACACGCCACCTTGACTATATGTAGTAATGTCGAATGCACATATGAATTAGGGTAATATAATTTCCGGGATTATATTACGGTGACTCATATGAACATTCCGACATTATGACATAAAGAATTTAAGGCGAGTCAAGGATAATTTTTCTCTCTATCTTTATTTCATATCACGGTTAGTATTATTTAGAATACTAACCAACAGTATTCTGGTGTTTTGAAGGAACAATGGCTCGTCGACGCGCCCCTCCCGAAACTCCCGAACAAGCTTTGCAACGCATGATAGCCACCGCCGTGGATGCGGCCATGGCCGGTCACTCGTCCAACAACAACAATAATAACAACAACAACCAAGGAGCCGGTAACTCTAGCGAAGGGTGCTCCTACAAAGCTTTCATGGGGTGCAAACCTCACTCTTATGATGGAACCGGGGGACCGGTTGTGCTTACTCGTTGGTTTGAACAAACCGAGGCCGTCTTTAGCATAAGCGGTTGTCGGGACCAAGACAAGGTCAAATACTCCACCCACACTTTCTCCGGTGTTGCTCTCACTTGGTGGAACACCTACGTTCAATCGGTGGGAACCGATGAAGCTCATGCCCTTTCTTGGGCCGATTTGAAGGAAAAGATGATTGTTGAATATTTTCCGCGCGAAGAAACCCGCAAGCTTGAGCAAGAGCTAAGAGCTTTGAAGGCGGTCGGAAACGACCTCAAGGCTTACAATCTACGCTTCGCCGAACTATCTTTGATGTGTCCTAGTCTCGTTAGCCCCGAATCTCAAAGGATTGAGCTCTACATGCACGGTCTCCCAAAAAGCATCAAACAAGGGGTGATGTCATCCAAACCCACTACTCATCAAGCCGCTATGAACATGGCCCGCCAATTAATTGAGACGGTTGACGAAATTGTAGTGCCGGCTCCTAAGGCCGAAGACAATTCGGGTGGCAACAAGAGGAAATGGGAAGCCACTCCATCAACCAATTACAACAACAACACCTTCACCAAAAAGCCCTTCAACAACGACGGCAAGAAGGGTTATGTCGGAAACTTACCTTTGTGCAACAAGTGCCACAAACATCATTACGGCGAATGTAACAAGCTAATTTGTCACCGTTGCCAAGGAGTTAGTCATAGGGCCAACAATTGCACAAGCACCGCCCCCGTCGCTCGAAAGGGGCCCAATCCTCCAAGGACGGTCACTTGTTATGAATGTGGCCAAACGGGCCATTATAAGAACGAATGCCCGAAGAAGAAAGCCAACCCCAACAACCGAGGCCGAGCCTTTAACATCAACACCGAGGAAGCCCGAGATGACAACGAACTAGTCACGGGTACGTTTCTTCTCAACAACACTTATGTTACTTGCTTATTCGATTCGGGTGCCGATAAATGTTTTGTGTCTAAGACTTTGACTCCTACTCTTTGCACTCCACCACACCCTTTAGATACTACTTATTCCATCGAAGTGGCCGATGGAAAACTCTTAAGTGCCGACACATATTACCGGGGGTGTACTTTAAACATTTTGGGTAATGAATTTGAAATTGACTTGATACCCATGGAACTAGGAAGTTTTGATGTAATAATCGGTATGAATTGGATGGTCAAAAATAAATCTCACATTCTTTGCGACCTTCACGCAATCCGAATTCCTATCGAGAACGGTGAACCATTGATTGTCTATGGCGACAAAAATTTCACCGGACTCAATCTCGTTTCATGCCTTAAAGTTCGAAAGCTACTTCGCAAGGGTTGTTTCGCAATTCTTGCTCACATTAAGAAAGTCGAGGCCGATGAGAAGCGCATCGATGATGTGAAAATTGTTAGTGACTTTTCCGATGTATTTCCCGACGAATTACCGGGTCTTCCACCTCATCGACCGGTTGAATTTCAAATCGATCTTATTCCGGGAGCCGCACCTGTAGCACGTGCGCCATATAGACTCGCTCCATCCGAATTACAAGAAAAGTGTTGTATTTAGTATAGTTTCAAGACATACCAGAAATTATACGGCGGAAGCGATTAGGATCGACGTTTAGATCACCGGTCGGGAAAGCGATCACCAAAAGGAAGGCTTTCAAGTTTCACGGCCTAAGTTCCTTCAACGGTTTGCAATGTTCCACTTGAACAAATATACTCACAATCTCTCTTTTTATGTTGTTGTTTTTTTTTTTTTTTTTTTTTTTGTAGAAAACCTCTCACGGTTCTTATAGACACACTTATTGTGTCCAATCACTCTCAACTTTATGAATTGTTAAATAATAAGATGTCAACGGTTCAACAACTCCTAAACTACTCCCAACTTTTTGAATTTAATTGGAGAAACTTTTAGAATAGGTTAAATTTAATTCAACCACTCCCACTCAAAAAGTTTGTGGGTGTTATTAATTTCCAACATCACCCACTCGCACACAAACAATTTTGATATACTCATATATCTTGAAAAACATACCATGTAGTACGCAAACCATTCATACTGGGAACTAGGCTGTGCGACCGGCATACTTTGAGAGCACACGTGCTATACATCTGTTAGGAATATATAGCGTCTCAAAACAATATGACAAGAGTAGATTTAGTATGCAATATCCTAGATCATTAATCACATTAATAACTCACATGATCTCAGTTTTGCTCATAAAACTATATTGTATTCCCAATTATCATTTATTACTAAGACTTGTCACTAAGACAGGATAATTGGCCGGCCGGTGAATACAAATCAATGCGAATTTCAAATGATCTTCCTTTCTCTTAGAATCATTTGGCCTTAACTCGACTTGCTTTTCTAATAACGTCCCGCCAGGTCGAATCGCTCATAACCCTTAAGCAACACCTTAAGATAGCAAACATCAAACTAAGCCTCAAGAGACAAGAAAAATTCATAAGGATATTAATTGAGGTTACTAATACCTCAAGGGACTCACATTACATAGAAGTAGAGATCTTTTCTTCTATTTCCCTTATTGGTCGTTTTGATCACATGTGGTATGAATCACATGTTGCAACATTTCTCCTTTTTCAATGAAGGTATGTCTTTAAATCAATGTTGCACAGATGATAGCTTAAACATACTCAATGTTCAAACTCGTGTTCACTATCTACTCATAAAAACACGTCTTTCTCACAAGAAATCACATCTGGATATATAAGACAGATAATGTGAAACTTAAATAATTCACATATTGTTGTAAACGTTACAACCGTAGCATCAAATATTTTAAGTTTGTGCTCAGTAGTCACTCAGACAATATACTTAAAATGCGCTATTTCACTAGTCACTACTAAAGTGATGGAGCTGATCACCCATGTGAGTGGGCTGATCTCTAATCTGTCCGACATACTCTTCTCACAATAATACTTTGTATATAAGATTTGACAAACACATTTTCATTCGTAGATATGTACTACATATTTACTAAAACTCTTGCAACCATGTCTCTAAGTAATTGTAACACCCCGTTTTTCTGCAACACATTGTTGTTTGAGTTACAAGGTGTGCAACGTAATTTTTCAACCTTGAATAAAGTTTGAGTTGATATTTCAAAACCTTACCATTAAAAATAATATCTTATTACGTTTCCAACGATATTTGATTCATCAAAAACGAAGTTACGGTCAAAAAGTTATGGTCAAAACAAGTTGTTGAAACCTATTTTGCTCGACTGTCAGCATCTGTATGTTGGAGCGGTGCTCCACCCTATTGAGCGGTGCTCCGATTGCGTCTGATGCGTTTTTCAGCCTTTTTAAAGGGTTTAAATGAGGGTATTATGGTCCTTTCGCATATGGACGGTTTGGGGACCTCAAAACTGATCTAAACCTTATCCAAACCTCATTTCACTTCCACCAAACACTCTCATCTTCAACCCTAGAGAGAAAGGAGAGAGTTTAGAGAGAGAGCTCCATTTGGAGAAGAAGAATGGTGTTTCGGGTCAAATTTCAAGTGTTAAAGTAGTTCATCTCATGAACGGCTACGTTTTGATAGTGTTGGTCAGTTCTAACTCCGAATTAAATTGTTAAGATTCTTGTTCATGTTTAAGGTTTGTGCTAGTTAGGGTTCTAAACCCCATTCCTTGTGGAATTTAGGGGTTTTGGGTATTGTTAGTATATGTGAACTCGATTACTGGTGGGTTAGGGTTTGATGACGATTTTGGTCATGGTTTTGGGTGTAAATCACTAGATTATAAATATGTTAGTGTTTTGATGTTCTTAAGAACAAGTTTGCTAGTCAAAATGGGTGTTGACTTTGATTTAGTGTCAAACTAAGATTGAGTCAAGTTTTGGTGAATCAAGTATGTAAATACTTGATTTAATCGTTAATTGGTGTTTTGGAAATATAATCACTAGCCGTTAGTGATTATGGGGCGTTTTATGACTTTGGTTAAAATGGGTAAATTGGAATTGGGTCAAAATTGAGGATGACACTAATTTGGATTAAATGGATGTTAAACGCTTTTGTTAAGTGTTAAATGATGTTTTTGGATGTAATTACTCGCGAGAAGTAATTTTGGGTTAAAATGATATTTTAACATAAGTCAAACGTGGTAAAAAGTAATATGGGTCAATATTGCACGTGTTGAGGTTTTGGTGTAATTGGCATTTGAAATGATTACTACCTAAGTAGTAATTTAGTGTTAAGACCTAGGTTTGGTCTAATTGGTGTAAAGTATGATTTGGGTTAAATTGTACTTTGTTGTGTTAGTTTGAATTACCACCTGAAGTGGTAATTGGTTTGTGTCCATTAGGTGATTAAATGGGTGGGTTTTGGCGAGCAAGGTGTGATCCCTCGGCTAAGGGATGTTTGTGTCGAGTTCTCTTTTAGAGAATGGCTATTTATGTGTATATTGTATCTATGTGTGATATAGGTGGTTACTTGCTCGGATTTGAGGACGGAGATCATGTTATACATGACTTGTGTAGTGACCCGAACTTTTCCATGTTTATATATATTAATTGAGATTGATATTTACATGATTAAATGTTTCCAACATGTTAAGCAATCAAACTTGTTAAGACTTGATTAATTGAATATGTTTCATATAGACAATTGACCACCCAAGTTGACCGGTGATTCACGAACGTTAAAACTTGTAAAAACTATATGATGACATATATATGGATATATATATATAGTTAACATGATACTATGATAAGTAAACATATCATTAAGTATATTAACAATGAACTACATATGTAAAAACAAGACTACTAACTTAATGATTTTTAAACGAGACATATATGTAACGATTATCGTTGTAAAGACATTTAATGTATATATATCATATTAAGAGATATTCATACATGATAATATCATGATAATATAATAATTTAAAATCTCATTTGATATTATAAACATTGGGTTAACAACATTTAACAAGATCGTTAACCTAAAGGTTTCAAAACAACACTTACATGTAACGACTAACGATGACTTAACGACTCAGTTAAAATGTATATACATGTAGTGTTTTTATATGTATTTATACACTTTTGAAAGACTTCAATACACTTATCAAAATACTTCTACTTAACAAAAATGCTTACAATTACATCCTCGTTCAGTTTCATCAACAATTCTACTCGTATGCACCCGTATTCGTACTCGTACAATACACAACTTTTAGATGTATGTACTATTGGTATATACACTCCAATGATCAGCTCTTAGCAGCCCATGTGAGTCACCTAACACATGTGGGAACCATCATTTGGCAACTAGCATGAAATATCTCATAAAATTACAAAAATATGAGTAATCATTCATGACTTATTTACATGAAAACAAAATTACATATCCTTTATATCTAATCCATACACCAACGACCAAAAACACCTACAAACACTTTCATTCTTCAATTTTCTTCATCTAATTGATGTCTCTCAAGTTCTATCTTCAAGTTCTAAGTGTTCTTCATATATTCTACAAGTTCTAGTTACATAAAATCAAGAATACTTTCAAGTTTGCTAGCTCACTTCCAATCTTGTAAGGGGATCATCCAACCTCAAGAAATCTTTGTTTCTTACAGTAGGTTATCATTCTAATACAAGGTAATAATCATATTCAAACTTTGGTTCAATTTCTATAACTATAACAATCTTATTTCAAGTGATGATCTTACTTGAACTTGTTTTCGTGTCATGATTCTGCTTCAAGAACTTCGAGCCATCCAAGGATTCGTTGAAGCTAGATCCATTTTCCTCTTTTCCAGTAGGTTTATCCAAGAAACTTAAGGTAGTAATGATGTTCATAACATCATTCGATTCATATATATAAAGCTATCTTATTCGAAGGTTTAAACTTGTAATCACTAGAACATAGTTTAGTTAATTCTAAACTTGTTCGCAAACAAAAGTTAATCCTTCTAACTTGACTTTTAAAATCAACTAAACACATGTTCTATATCTATATGATATGCTAACTTAATGATTTAAAACCTGGAAACACGAAAAACACCGTAAAACCGGATTTACGCCGTCGTAGTAACACCGCAGGCTGTTTTGGGTTAGTTAATTAAAAACTATGATAAAATTTGATTTAAAAGTTGTTATTCTGAGAAAATGATTTTTATTATGAACATGAAACTATATCCAAAAATTATGGTTAAACTCAAAGTGGAAGTATGTTTTCTAAAATGGTCATCTTCGTTCTTTCGACTGAAATGACTACCTTTACAAAAACGACTTGTAACTTATTTTTCCGACTACAAACCTATACTTTTTCTGTTTAGATTCATAAAATAGAGTTCAATATGAAACCATAGCAATTTGATTCACTCAAAACGGATTTAAAATGAAGAAGTTATGGGTAAAACAAGATTGGATACTTTTTCTCATTTTAGCTACGTGAAAATTGGTAACAAATCTATTCCAACTATAAATTAATCAACTTGTATTGTATATTATGTAATCTTGAGATACCATAGACACGTATACAATGTTTCGACCTATCATGTCGACACATCTATATATATTTCGGAACAACCATAGACACTCTATATGTGAATGTTGGAGTTAGCTATACAGGGTTGAGGTTGATTCCAAAATATATATAGTTTGAGTTGTGATCAATACTGAGATACGTATACACTGGGTCGTGGATTGATTCAAGATAATATTTATCGATTTATTTCTGTACATCTAACTGTGGACAACTAGTTGTAGGTTACTAACGAGGACAGCTGACTTAATAAACTTAAAACATCAAAATATATTAAAAGTGTTGTAAATATATTTTGAACATACTTTGATATATATGTATATATTGTTATAGGTTCGTGAATCAACCAGTGGCCAAGTCTTACTTCCCGACGAAGTAAAAATCTGTGAAAGTGAGTTATAGTCCCACTTTTAAAATCTAATATTTTTGGGATGAGAATACATGCAGGTTTTATAAATGATTTATAAAATAGACACAAGTACGTGAAATTACATTCTATGGTTGAATTATCGAAATCAAATATGCCCCTTTTTATTAAGTCTGGTAATCTAAGAATTAGGGAACAGACACCCTAATTGACGCGAATCCTAAAGATAGATCTATTGGGCCTAACAAACCCCATCTAAAGTACCGGATGCTTTAGTACTTCGAAATTTATATCATATCCGAAGGGTGTCCCGGAATGATGGGGATATTCTTATATATGCATCTTGTTAATGTCGATTACCAGGTGTTCACCATATGAATGATTTTTATCTCTATGTATGGGATGTGTATTGAAATATGAAATCTTGTGGTCTATTGTTACGATTTGATATATATAGGTTAAACCTATAACTCACCAACATTTTTGTTGACGTTTAAAGCATGTTTATTCTCAGGTGAATACTAAGAGCTTCCGCTGTTGCATACTAAAATAAGGACAAGATTTGGAGTCCATGTTTGTATGATATTGTGTAAAAACTGCATTCAAGAAACTGATTTCGATGTAACATATTTGTATTGTAAACCATTATGTAATGGTCGTGTGTAAACAGAATATTTTAGATTATCATTATTTGATAATCTACGTAAAGCTTTTTAAACCTTTATTTATGAAATAAAGGTTATGGTTTGTTTTAAAAATGAATGCAGTCTTTGAAAAACGTCTCATATAGAGGTCAAAACCTCGCAAAGAAATCAATTAATATGGAACGTTTTTAATCAATAAGAACGGGACATTTCAACTTGTGCGGACATTTCAAGGTGAGTGGGATATTTATGCATGTATGTATACAGTATATTTATTTGTATGGCATGACCCACGGAGCCGGGAGTGCCATAGTGTGTGCGAGTGTGCTATGATGTGAACCACAGAGCCGGTAGCATCATGGTGCATGTGTTGTGATGTGAACCACGGAGCCGGTAGCATCAAAGCGTGAACCACGGAGCCGGTAGCACTATAAAATGAGATGTGAACCACGGAGCCGGTAGCATCAAAGTGTGAACTATGGAGCCGGTAGCACTATAAAATGAGGCGTGAACCACGGAGCCGGTAACATCGAAGTGTGAACCACGGAGCCGGTAGCACTATAAAAGAGTATGACTCGAATGCGTAGTGACGTGAACCATGGAGCCGGTAGCGTCATAGCATTACGTATGGTGTGAACCACGGAGCCAGTTGCACCATGACGTGTGTATGGTTAACCATATAGTTTGTGTATGTATTGTAGTGTAGCATATTATATTTTGGAGTATATGCTATTGTTTATGCTAGTTGCCGTAATGGAGGTTATTAGCTTTATACTTGGAGTTCGTATGCTAATATTATATTGCTAGCACATATGTGGTATGTGAGTAGGTGGTTGCAAGTAGGTATATTATATATTCATGTGTATACTTATTGCACTCACTAAGCTTTCATAGTTTACCCTCTCGTTGTTTACATTTTTATAGATTCGCGTGAAGGTGGTGGCTCGGGTAAGCGTGGGAACTAATGGATTGTGTAGGTTGCTTTAGAAGACGTGCTTTTTGATTGATTAGGATTGGGTAGCGTATCTCCAATCGCCATGCTCGGTCTATGTTTTGTATTAAACTAAAATCGGTCGAAATGGTCACTTTGCTGTAAATTGGGCCCGGTGTTGTAAAACTTGTCTTATTATGAAAACGTGTTAGTTTTACTTACTTTAATACGTTGTGAAAACCGTTTCGTCTAAAAGTGTCGGGAAGTGGACGATCTTTTTGTCAAAAAAAGGAAAGAGTGGACAGACCACTTTGGAGCGCCGCTCCACAGTGGGGCGCGTCGCGCCGAATGCTGAACTGGACAGTTTTGATATAAAAAAAAAATTAATCGTGTTTTGGTTGGATAACGGGTTGGGTTGTTACAGTAATGATGCATTTTACAACTATGTGCTTGACTTACAATGGACCTTGGAATGAACTACAAAGTACTAACTAATTGAGTAAACTATTACTCAATCGATAACTTTGTTATAAACTCCAAGTTTCTCAAAAGATTGGTTAAGCTACACAGCTTATTGAACCTTAGTTGACATTAAAAATTTGCCTCCATTGTAAACAAGGCTTCATATGGCTAATTCTTGTTACTCTATGAGATAACAACCTAGTCAATATGTGTACAGCCTTTTGATTTCAAATCATTTTCATTAAAGCACAATAAGATAATATTACTACTTAGATACCTTAGTATCATTTTCATGGCATTTCAATTGCTTTCCATCCTAAATGGAAATTAATCAACTTTGTACATTGCATAATGTACAAAGGATTTCCAACATTATTCGCATAAATAACAAACTTCATTTGCTCATTTCATACTGGAGTCTAAGGACAAAAAGATATGCTCAATATTCACCATAAGATTCTCAGTGAGATTATCTAACACGTTCAAGGATCTTGTTAATATAAGCTCTTGTGAAAGAGATATTAACTTCCTTGAACAATCTCTTGAAATTCTAATTTCAAGAATACATGAAAATTCTCTCACAATAACATTCTTCTTATTTATTCAAGCCACAAAAATATCATCAACATATAACGATAAAATAAATATCTAGACCTTTTAGTACATACTCATGATCCTTATTGATCATAATGAAATCATTCGATATGATTAGATTGTGAAAGTATATATATCATTTTCTCAAAGACTGTTTTAGGCCATAGATTAATTCAAAAAAATCTACAAACCATATGTTTGTGGCCATTGTTTAAAAAATTTACACATTGATTTCTTGCTACAGTTCTTCATTGAGAAGTTAAGACTATTAATAATGATATAATGTAATTCACAGTCTATTGTTTGTCATTATGGCCAGAATCAACCTAACTTGGTGAAATTATAACAAGATACGAGGTTCTCATAAAGTAAACTTTTCTTGTTGGTTGTAACCTTATGCCACATGTTGACCTTTGTAACTTCAGGATACTCACTCCAATTCTTATTCCATTATTCTTATTCAATCTCATTTCGAATAGGGTTTATACTGACAACTTCTTTGTCGTAACTGAGATTTCTTTGAAACTACTTCTTGGTATCTCATAAGCTTCCACTAAAATTGGAATTATTCTCATTCGCAATAGTTTGAGGAATCGTGCATAGATAAACAAATTATCTGCTCATCATTCCTCAAATTTCTCCCACTCGAATGACATAATTATATGAGATAAACAAATTTCTCCCACTCAAATAAAGACGAAACTTTATTTGTACCTAGAGATTTTGAAAACTCATTTCCAAGAACGTTATACTTTGTAACAACCCTCACTTTTCGACTTCTAAATTACTGAATTAACCCTAGGGTTATATGTCTGGCTATATGTATTAAGGGTTGTTATATACAATTAAATATTGACCGAATAGTAATTTTTAGTCAACAATGTACGCTTAAATAAATAATATATTATTAATTTATATAATTTGACATAATTTAACTAAGTATATAAACTTTGTATCACTTTTATTATTTAGTTAATGTATTATATATTTAACTATATAATAAATCCAATTATATATAAATGTAATAATATTTACAAACTTACTAAAACTATAGTTTAATAATTAAAATCATAATTATTATTAAAAATACAAAATACCGAATTATTTATTATTTTTATGCAAAATTTGTATTTATTAATTAAATAAAACAAAAATAAAAATAAAAATAAAATACTATTGACAAATATTCTTGGAAAAACATTAAATCAATTTGTTTATTTATATAAAAAAAATCCTTAAAATAAATGAAAAAAAAAATAAATAAATAAATTACTTTTTAATTAAAAATTGTAATGGAAAAATTACTTTTATTATTTTATTTTATGCATTATCCCATGACCTAACATTTAATATTTTTTAATTTTAAAATCCCATTAAGAATTAAAATATTTCTTTTTATTTTAATTATTTTATTCTTTTTACCTAATTTTTTCAAGTATAAATACCCCTCATTTCTCATTCAAACTCACACCAAAATTTCTCTCATTCTCTCTTTGAAGAATTACTACTAGTAAGTATTCTTTTCTTACATTTTAATTTTTTTACTTTTTACTTTTTACTTCGGTTATTATTTTTACCGAAACATGTAAATAATGTTATAAATTATATGCAATTAAAAATAAAATAAATAACATGTATACACTATTACTATTACTAGCACCTATAACCTACTACTTATATTGTAACATAAAAACATTTTGGGATATGTATTAGAGATGTATAGATCTTCGAACTTTCTTGACGAATGGTTTCTATGAGATTCTAGGCAGAGGGTTTGGATTTCCGATTTAAAGGGTCCTATGGCTCAAGCCCCTAGATCTAAATTAGCCATTCGAAGGGAAAAGGGTGATTGGAAGCTTATCTAATACGACAAGTATCCTAAAATGGAAAACATTGATAAAAGTAGAAACTCTCTAGTCATAGAAACTTAGTAAAATAAGAAACTTTCTAAAAATGGAAACTTTATAAAAATAGTAACTTACTAGGAATAGAAACTTAGTAAAACAAACTATACTTAAACACATACTTAAACTTAAACATGGGCAAAACACTTAACTACTCTTAAATGTCAATAGGTTGATTTTCCTACTCACTCGTTCAACTCTTTATTCCGAGGAATAACTCTCTCTCTACTTACTAAGGTGAATTCATAGCCCCTCTTTAATTGCTAGCAAACTTACTTACTTTTACTTGGGGTGAGACACATGATGTTTTTACTTATTACACTTTAGACACAAGTACCAAACTGTTAAACTATGCTATACCCGGCTATGTCCGACTAAGTCCCTACAGTGATATTTTTAATTGCTGCGGCATGCTTAATTATTGGGGGTAGGCCTATCGGGAGTAACGTCCCCGATACATTTGACCAAGTCATTGTATTACTTAATAATGAAATTAAACCGACAAGGACAGACACAACTTGTCATGGGGCAAACTTGAACGTTTAGTCTAAATATCACGCATTGGCATAACTTTTTGATCCTGCGGGAGATCAACTTTACAAACTAAATCTTGTGGTCTAAAACAACGACAAACTTTTTGTTAAACCTATGAACTTCACTCAACATTTTTGGTTGACACTTTAGCATGTTTTGTCTCAGGTGCTGTTTGATTCAAGCTCTTATACTTACTGCTTATGTGATGCTACTTGGACATAGGATCAAGAGATATCGCATTTATTACTTCTGCATGTGAACATTTACGATATTTTTATTCCTGTCATTGTAACGACATTTCATTTTCCGCTGCGTACTCATTAAAGTTAAATTCATCATTTAGTATTGTTCTCGTTTATTATAATATGTTGGTATGTTTTGATATTAGTGACGTTCCTTCCAGACCCTATTGGGAGGACGTTACAGATTGGTATCAGAGCATAACCAGGCTGTTATAGAGAACCAGGATTGCATTTTTATGTGTGCCTTACTTGTTAGCTAGGGTGCCTTAGCAATCTAGGAAACTATAACCTTTCCTGCCTTAGAATTAAAGCACTTAGGATTGCTCCATAATCTTAACGATTATGCTTTAATATACTTGACTTAAAGATTCTAATCAAAATCTCTTTCCTAATATTAGGATGTCTAATTCTCATCAAGCGAACAAAATGAATCTTTTCGAACCAACCGAAAAAGATACTGAAAGATCTTTCACTGAAAGACCAGTCCAAAGCCCACCTTATGGCTTTGGTGGTCCTCCATCACCAAATTATAGCCCAAATACTAATCTTGATTCACATGGGTCTCCTCAATACTATCCAACCCCAAGAAATAAAGACAAGAGGAAACGTCTTGAAGAAACTGGCCCGTCAAAGAAAAGATCCCGATCTCCTTCCTACGATGAAGTTGATGTCAAGTACGAGATCATGAATCTGCGAAGAACTACCAAAGGCCTAATTCGCCATATTGCAAGGATCGATGCTCAAATGAAGGAAAAAGACCTAGCGATCAAGAACCTCATGAAGAAAAATGCTGAGCTAAAGAAAGAGATTATATACATACATTTGTTTTATCCCATGACCGATGTGGGACTTTGGTTTGCACCCTTACAAGAAATGCCCGATGGGGGAAGCAATATCTCTCCTACCTAAGAGAAGATGTTGACTTTAGATTGAAGATGGAGGAAAACCGCGTGAATAATCAACTTTCTATGAGGGACCACAAGTACCATGTAATCAACAATGATGTTTCCAATCTTTATGATAACATCGAGTATCTTTATGAGGAACAAAAGGAGAAGAACGACAAGTTTGAGAAGTTTATGAAGGAGGTTGAGGACGAGAAGAAGAAATATGAAGACTACTTCAATCTTAATATTTCCTAGTTATTTTCTATCTATGCAAAGGCTAGGCCTTAAACTATTTCTATCCCCGAATCGTGTAATAAGAAGGCTTGTTTAAAGCCTTGTTCTTAATAAAATAAAGTGTTTCGTTTATATCATATTCATCTTTATTCCACTTAATTTTTTTTCAAACTTATGACCTATCAAGTTTATCAAACTTCTATATGTTATTGAAGATAACGGTTCATCCACAAGCTCCTGCTACTACTTCAAACACTCACGTATCTTATGCCTTTATGCATCGGTTTGCGAACTGGAAAATATTATTGGGTTATCAAAGTATACGAATTGAAATTCTTTAATCAATATCTGGTTACAAATCTCAACACGTCATACCACCATTATTACATAAATGGATGACACATCATATCTTATCATATATTATCATGTCTATAAACTTTGTCTACCACTTATCCTAAATTTCCTCCGTAAATTACGGAAATCTTTTTGCTATAAATACGTATTCAAGGAGACGAATATATCATTCGGTATTCAATACCCATTTCATATCAAACCCTATTCCAAACATATAATATGAATTTCTCAAACTCTTCAAGCTCCCACGGCAGCGTAACCGGAACAAACGAACCAATCAGCCATCATCTATTCTGGATGAATTAGGGATGGGTTCGTAGCCGACTCAATCAATGGAGACAAGAAGAAGGTGATCCCTTCCACCAACCGAATTCACCTCTTGGCGAAGAACCTGAAGCGCTTACCGGCGAACCAGTCCGAAACACCATTTTCTCTCTTCTTTCCAGGGTATCCCGTCACGAATATATAATATCGAAGATTCTAGATCTTATTCACCCCCGTGTTCCAACCACCAATCATCCCGGAATAATAGAAGAAGTCAACGAGCTTCGCGCTCGAGTAGTGGCTCTGGAAAATCTGGTGCGAAACCTACGAACACCAGCAGCAGCACCAACAGCATAACCAGCATCACCACTAGTACCATCAACATCACCACTAACAGCATCAGCTTCATCAACAACAACATTCGTATCCCCCGCCTCAACAACACACTCAGTACCTCAAACATCAACATGATACGCCCCATAGATACCAAGGAATATTAGCAATAAAGAGTTAAGGTGTATTGACTCATTCTTCGTAAAGAATTATATATGTATACCTTATATATATATGATTTGGAACAATAATAAATCTTGTCGTACTAAGCAATTACGTGAGAATCTCAACTAGTATGTACTACTTGGTTAATTCATATCACTAATATGCTATGATGTACACCCTTCGCTAATGACTTAACAATTGTTAATCACTGCTTCAGCACAATAAACTCCATTTCATAATAAATCAAGTATAACGATGAATGTATTGATTCATAACTTCATTAGCGAAATATTTCGCAACAATTATGAAATCTCTAAGATTTTGGAGATTATTTACTCTCGTTCCAAACCGCAAATCAAATGAGTTTAATATATATTAACTCATTAAATCCATGATTATATCTGAAGAATACATATATGAACGTATATCTTCATAAAGATTGTAAAAACTGTTAATTGTGAAAATATTTTAACGGGTAGGTAATACCCGAGAAATATTTACATCTCACATAAATACACTGTACATTCTTCAATTTCGATTCATAAATCATTAATTATACTCACTGTCTTCACTGTGATACACAATCATTTTCATACAAATTTAATTACACATTCTGAAATTAACATACCAGAATTCAAGTAAAGCGTTAGCAGGTGTTATCTTCCTAAAGATCACTACATTCATGAATTATATTCATTCGTATTCTATGATGAATTATCACATCAAACCACCGAAATTATCATCAACAACGCCTATTCGTTAACCATTAGATCCGTTGACGATTACAATCAGCGTTTAATCATCTAAAAAAAATAAAATTTCTTGAAACCATCTCGGATTGATAACCAATGATTCAGATATGGTAGCATTAAATGCAGAGGAAACAAAAGAATTTTCCTCGTCATTGGAACTTAGAAATTCTGAGATATCACTGTATCTTTCGTTATAAATATCCTCTATATTTCTGAAGATATCTTTATAACAATTCTTGTCAGCAATTAATTATCTCTTTGCGATATCTTTATCACATCATAAAGGAAACTGTTTTAGTTTCTATATTCTGTAAAGTTCAAGTTTAAATTATGAATGATTTGAAGTAGTGTTGGGAATTGAAGCATGAGTTAGTATAATATAATGACGTCAGGCCAACGTGATTATATTACAGTAAGTCATGCTAAATTTTTAATGGAATATGATGATTCATAGACTTTATAATCATCATTTGCCATGTTACACGACTCTTATCTATTTAAACTCTAAACATATCAAGATAATATTTTTCTTGATAATTTGGTCTTTTCCGGATATTCTGGTAATATGACAAATCAAATCGTGCTATTACCTTTCCTTCTGCTTTGAATATCATGATCATTCGAAACTTCATACCTACGAATTCTGGACCGTTACTTGCTTTACAAAAGCATGAAGCTTCGACATATAAGGGAAAATATAAATCCCGATAACAACACTGGAATTACAAACCGTGTATATCAATGCGTATAGCAATATAAAGACACGGGAGAACTAAAAACACAATAAATCCTAGAGCATAGTAGAAGTAAACAGACTCCTCTGGTGGGAGTTGGAAAAGAAGGATGATTGTGGCGATAACCAATATAATGTCAAAGACAAGAACTAGATTGAGCATATTAACAAAACTTTTGGAAGTATGAATTGAGAAAGAAAGTATATAAGTGGTGAAGATAATGAAACGGAAGAAGCTAATTTATAGCAAAAATTCCAGACACAGCAATCGAGGCAATTCACCGCATTTAATTAAAGAAAATCCTAATTTCCGTAATTACCGGAAAATCAAATCTTATAAAGATTTCGAAGATTTCTTTAATTCCTTGAAATCCGGAAATCAATCGTAACTACGTCAAAAGTTAAGGCGAACATTTAATTTTCTCATTTACTCTTTTACGATAGCTTCGTTTATACTCTTTCTATAATCGAATTACTTTATCCATATTATTTAATGTCGATAAAACTCTAATTCATCATTCTTGTTATAAAGAATGACGATCTCTATCAAATTTCATGACTATGATTTTCATGAACTCCTCTCTGTTTTGTCTGCCTAATATTGCAGCATAAATGCTCAAGGTTTTAAATGAGCTCAATATTATTCATAATACATTTCATGTATCCAATTTACTGAAATGACTTGCATAACATCATCATTTTGAATGATCTCTGCATTAATGATAAAATGCACTTCGTAGAATAACCTATAGAGATTATGGTTTGTATGACTTAAACGCTTGAAACAAAACAATATTCTATCCTTTGGAAAACACGCAAGGCCCCGAACATACCTGGGAACGTGAAGACCAAATGAAACAAAAATATCCCCATCTCTTCTCAACCGCTGATGCATCCGAGAAGTCTACCTAAAACTTCGGGACGAAGTTTTTATTAACGGGGAGGTACTGTAACAACCCTCACTTTTCGACTTCTAAATTACTGAATTAACCCTAGGGTTATATGTCTGGCTATATGTATTAAGGGTTGTTATATACAATTAAATATTGACCGAATAGTAATTTTTAGTCAACAATGTACGCTTAAATAAATAATATATTATTAATTTATATAATTTGACATAATTTAACTAAGTATATAAACTTTGTATCACTTTTATTATTTAGTTAATGTATTATATATTTAACTATATAATAAATCCAATTATATATAAATGTAATAATATTTACAAACTTACTAAAACTATAGTTTAATAATTAAAATCATAATTATTATTAAAAATACAAAATACCGAATTATTTATTATTTTTATGCAAAATTTGTATTTATTAATTAAATAAAACAAAAATAAAAATAAAAATAAAAATAAAAATAAAAATAAAAATAAAATATTATTGACAAATATTCTTGGAAAAACATTAAATCAATTTGTTTATTTATATAAAAAAAATTCCTTAAAATAAATGAAAAAAATAAATAAATAAATAAATTACTTTTTAATTAAAAATTGTAATGGAAAAATTACTTTTATTATTTTATTTTGTGCATTATCCCATGACCTAACATTTAATATTTTTTAATTTTAAAATCCCATTAAGAATTAAAATATTTCTTTTTATTTTAATTATTTTAATCTTTTTACCTAATTTTTTCAAGTATAAATACCCCTCATTTCTCATTCAAACTCACACCAAAATTTCTCTCATTCTCTCTTTGAAGAATTACTACTAGTAAGTATTCTTTTCTTACTTTTTATTTTTTTTACTTTTTACTTTTTACTTCGGTTATTATTTTTACCGAAACATGTAAATAATGTTATAAATTATATGCAATTAAAAATAAAATAAATAACATGTATACACTATTACTATTACTAGCACCTATAACCTACTACTTATATTGTAACATAAAAACATTTTGGGATATGTATTAGAGATGTATAGATCTTCGAACTTTCTTGACGAATGGTTTCTATGAGATTCTAGGCAGAGGGTTTGGATTTCCGATTTAAAGGGTCCTATGGCTCAAGCCCCTAGATCTAAATTAGCCATTCGAAGGGAAAAGGGTGATTGGAAGCTTATCTAATACGACAAGTATCCTAAAATGGAAAACACTGATAAAAGTAGAAACTCTCTAGTCATAGAAACTTAGTAAAATAAGAAACTTTCTAAAAATGGAAACTTTATAAAAATAGTAACTTACTAGGAATAGAAACTTAGTAAAACAAACTATACTTAAACACATACTTAAACTTAAACATGGGCAAAACACTTAACTACTCTTAAATGTCAATAGGTTAATTTTCCTGCTCACTCGTTCAACTCTTTATTCCGAGGAATAACTCTCTCTCTACTTACTAAGGTGAATTCATAGCCCCTCTTTAATTGCTAGAAAACTTACTTACTTTTACTTGGGGTGAGACGCATGCTGTTTTTACTTATTACACTTTAGACACAAGTACCAAACTGTTAAACTATGCTATACCCGGCTATGTCCGACTAAGTTCCTACAGTGATATTTTTAATTGCTGCGGCATGCTTAATTATTGGGGGTAGGCTTATCGGGAGTAACGTCCCCGATACATTTGACCAAGTCATTGTATTACTTAATAATGAAATTAAACCGACAAGGATAGACACAACTTGTCATGGGGCAAACTTGAACGTTTAGTCTAAATATCACGCATTGGCATAACTTTTTGATCCTGCGGGAGATCAAACTTTACAAACTAAATCTCGTGGTCTAAAACAACGACAAATTTTTTGTTAAACCTATGAACTTCACTCAACCTTTTTGGTTGACACTTTAGCATGTTTTGTCTCAGGTGCTGTTTGATTCAAGCTCTTATACTTACTGCTTATGTGATGCTACTTGGACATATGATCAAGAGATATCGCATTTATTACTTCTGCATGTGAACATTTACGATACTGTTATTCCTGTCATTGTAACGACATTTCATTTTCCGCTGCGTACTCATTAAAGTTAAATTCATCATTTAGTATTGTTCTCGTTTATTATAATATGTTGGTATGTTTTGATATTAGTGACGTTCCTTCCAGACCCTATTGGGAGGACGTTACATATTTCAAGTTTTAAAATGAGTTAGACTCCCACTGACGTCTTCACGTATGAACATATAACCTCTTGATTGTTAACGTACTTGGTGAAAACAAATTTCCACCTCTTGGACCTATTTTCCAAAATTTATTTGATAAATTTAATATGTACGTTTCACAACCTAAATGTCCTATGACATTGTAATTGTAGTCATAATCTTTCCATAACTTATATGGTGTGGAAGTTACTAATTTTCAAGGACATTCAATTAGGTACGATTGCGGGATTTCACATTACCCCATCATCACCCTAACCATTTCGAGGAGCGTTTATTCCAACTTTCTAAAACATCATTTTGCTGTGGAGTTATTGGAATAAAGAAAATGACGTTTGAATACTTTTAGCATCACACAGTGCTATGAACTAATCACAAGATATTCATATCCTCGATTGCACCTATATACGGAGTATATGTTTTAATAATTTTTCCCTTAAGTTAATTCTCAACAAAATTCACATAATTTTGAAATTTAATCCAACGCTTTGGATTTTCGAGAAATCAACTAACACGAGGAAATTATTAACAATATGTCCTTTGTCTTTCTCTAACGTTCATAAGACCACATAATTCAAACGAGTCAAGTGCAATGAAATAAACAATTTAGTTTACTTTCTACATGATTTTTCACAGTCTTTTCCTTGGCAATGCTTACAAGTGCACATTTTCACTTTATAAATATGCTAAGCATACTGTACTTACTTCATTCAAACACATTGAAGTTGTAAGTGAGGAAATTTTATTTAGTTATCACTTAGATAACGATAAAATCATTTAGGATAAAAGTAATATTAAATGAGCTTGTTCTTAAAGAGAATTCAACCGCATTTCGTGAAATTAATAATGAAAACCAATATCACGTAGATATTTGTTTTTGATGAACAATCATGTATGGATAAAAATTCGATCATCATTCAAGACTAACTTGTATGAACCATTCTTAACAACTCCATCTAAAGAGTTATTTTCACACATATATCCACTTCACTTAAAAAAATGATATTCATCAAAACTACTTCACTTAAAAAAATGATATTCATCAAAACTCTACAAAAATATCGTTATCCTTTGATAAATGGTTTCCCATGTTCAAACCTTGTTCAAACCTACTATCCACATAGGACAAGATGCAAACACAAAGTTTACAAACCATGGTAACCATATGCAATCCAAAATGAAACTTGATGTTTTCATTATAAGTAAGGTGCAACGTCATATGCTCCAAACTTTGAGGTAAGAAAATAATTAAATCTTGAACCAATGTTCATGTGTAAGACTTTAATCATCGTATATTATTATTATTATTATTATTATTATTATTATTATTATTATTATTATTATTATTATTATTATTATTTTTAACGATAATAAGTCGTTAAAGCCAAAAAAAATTACTCAACAACACGATGTGAGTTACAGTTTAACTTGTGTAAAGTGTCGTACTCTTCACACTCCCACTTAATTAGGGATTTATTTTCTTTCTCATATATATTTCTTAAATATGGTAAGAGCATCTTGAGCCTCTTGCTCTTCCAAACGCATTGGGTATTCATGCTTCTCAATTTTCCCTTTTTTTTTTAAATTGTTTATATTTAACTTAAAATCCTTGTTAAGTTAAACAATCTTGTTGGATGTGAAAGCCATGATAGAACACAAAGTTCAAATGAGACAGTTTTAAATTTGAATCAACGTTCAATACATAGAGAATTATGCAAGACTAATTAATATCCATCAATATATATACAAAACACTTTGTCAATAATGAAATCATGCCAAATAATAGTCCACGGTAGGTCGTGAAGAAAAAGTTCACTATGTTCCCAATTATAGTCCACAAAGCCTACCATAAAACTACAATTAACATAATCAATCATGCAAAGTTATTT
This sequence comes from Rutidosis leptorrhynchoides, assembly GCF_046630445.1. Lineage (NCBI taxonomy): Eukaryota > Viridiplantae > Streptophyta > Magnoliopsida > Asterales > Asteraceae > Rutidosis > Rutidosis leptorrhynchoides. The sequence goes on from NC_092335.1 coordinate 596,644,679, forward strand.
AATTTTATCACATATGCTAATTTCATAAAGATTCTAATTTTACTAAGAAATTAGTCTCTAACGCAAAAGATTTTTAATTTTAATCATTACACCTAGTAATAATGCACATGATCAATTTTTCACAAAGAAATATAATTTGATCTCCTTATAAACTTTTCTTTCTTTTCCTCAATAATTTCTATAAAAAATTATAGAATAAAAGGATAATATTAAATTGGATACATAACTCACTTCATCTTAAAACAAAAATAACATGAATCGTTTTGGAAAATAAACAAATCAAATCGCGGACATGTTTATTTATACCAACAATGGTTAATACATTCAATATTTCACGTAGAAATTTCTATTCCAAACGATAAAAGGTATAATATTTACTTTCAATCGAAAGAGAGGTTACAATAATTATTACCAAAATAATTAAATGTTATGATCACAATTTCATTACGAAAGTACAAAATTAAGAGAAAGATATTCATAATCATTACAAAAATGATTAACCAAAAGTTTATTTAATATAATATCTATAACGTATATAAAAATAAAGGTTATAGTAATTATCACAAAGATAATATATTGAACCAAACATAATTTTGAACTATTTCAAGTTCATTTAATGATTCACCACACATACACATTATTATTACAAAAATAATTGTATGACATTTTAGTCCAAAACACGAGTCATGAAAATACACTAATGGTGTACTTATTAAAATTTATTATAAAATCATGAGTTACATAACTCATTTAAATTATAATTATGACAACTTATTATAACACCTTATGATAATAAGAACTCTTTAATATCAATATAGAGTTACAAAAAACTCTTTGTAAAAAAATATAGCACTTACATGATAATGACATTTTGTGTAAGTTATACACAACTTCATGTAACTTATATTATTATCATGATTATTATAATAATGACAAAATAAAATTATATCACACAAACATGGTCTTGAGTTGTTAAGTAACATACAAAGAAACTTTGATTTAAAAGTTGTTCTTCTAGGAAAATGATTTTTCTTATAAACATGAAACTATATCCAGAAATCATGGTTAAACTCAAAGTGGAAGTATGTTTTTTAAAATGGTCATCAAGACGTCGTTCTTTCGACTGAAATGACTACCTCTTACAAAAATGGCTTGTAACTTGTATTTTCGACTATAAACTTATACTTTTTCTGTTTAGTTTCATAAATTTCAGTTCATTATGAAACCATAGCAACTTGATTCACTCAAAACGGATTTGAAACGAAGAAGTTATGGGTAAAACAAAATTGGATATTTTTGCTTGTTTTAGCTACGTGAAACTTTGTAACAAATCTATACTAACCATAACTTAACTAAATTATATTGTATTATACATGTATTCTAACATATATTATGTAATCTTAATAGACCATAGACACATATACAATGTTTTGACATATCATATCGACGTCATCTATATATACTATTTGGAACAACCATAGACACTCTATATGCAGTAATGCTCGAGTTAGCTATACAGGGTTGAGGTTGATTCCAAAATAATATATATACTTTGAGTTGTGATCGAGTCTGAGACTTGCATACACTGGGTCGTAGATTGATTCGAGATAATATATATTGATTTATTTCTGTACTACTAACTGTGGACAACTAATTGTGGACTACTAACGTTGGACTGTTAACTTAACAAACTTAAATCGTTAAAACATAATAAAATATGGTATGAATATATTTCTATCATACTTTGATATATGTATATATTTGTTATAGGTTCGTGAATCGACCCGTGGCCAAGTCTTATTTCCGACGAAGTAAAAATCTATGAAAGTGAGTTATAGTCCCACTTTTAAAATCTAATATTTTTGGGATGAGAATACATGCAGCTTTATAAATGATTTACAAAATAGACACAAGTACGTGAAACTACATTCTATGGTTGGATTATTAAACCGAATATTGCCCCTTCAAGTCTGGTAGCCTAAGAATTAAGGAAATGACCCCTAATTGACGCGAATCTTAAAGATAGATCTATTGGGCCTAACAACCCCCATTCAAGTTATGAATGGCTTTAGTACTTCGATTTATATGGTAATTGCGATTGCTAATTTATGACATACTTGCGAGTATGCGGGGAATATTCTATATGCATTAAAGTTAATGTCGGTTACCAGGTGTTCATCATATGAATGATTTTTATACACTTGCGAGTGTAAGATTATTGAATAAATGAAATCTTGTGGTCTATTATTACGATTTGATAAATATATAGGTTAAATCTATAACTCACCAACATTTTTTGTTGACGTTTTAAGCATGTTTATTCTCAGGTGATTATTAAGAGCTTCCGCTGTTGCATGCTAAATAAAGACAGGATTGGAGTCTGCATGCTTGTATAATATTGTTTAAAAACTACATTCGAAGACTTAAGTTGTTGTGTAATATTATTGTAAACCATTATGTAATGGTCGTGTGAGAATGCTATATTTTAGATTATCATTATTTGATAATCTTCGTAATGTTTTTAAACCTTTATCGATAAAATAAAGGTTATGGTTTGCTTTTAAAAATCGAATGCAGTCTTTGAAAAACGTCTCATATAGAGGTCAAAACCTCGCAACGAAATCAATTAATATGAAACGTTTATAATCGATATGAACGGGACATTTCATGAACTAGTGGTGAATTCCATTTCATACGATTGAACAAAGGGTTTTTCAATACGAAATGATTTCTGGCTATCGGATGGTATTATAATTACATAGAATATCCATATATATAGAACAAAAGATTTCGTAGATTACGGAGAAATTTACGGAATATGTCAGGCAAAGTTTACAGTAACAGATACGCTAAGATATGAATTAGTAGATACGCTAAGATATGAATTTTGTCTATACACTATTTATGCAATTAATGCAGTAACATGTGTCTAGACTAAGAATGATAACCAGGTAATTTCCTAAGGATGATAAGCAGATGATTTCCGACTAGAAATGATAAGCGAAACTTTTGACATGCAGCTAAGGTCGAAGTCCAGACTCATTAATGCATCCTAACAACTACCCGTTAGACACACTAATGCAAGACCTGGTTCGCTAAGACCACCGCTCTGATACCAACTGAAAGGACCCGTTCATACCGATTATAAACAATTCACGATAGTTGATTTCATTGCGAGGTATTTGACCTCTATATGATACATTTTACAAACATTGCATTCGTTTTTAAAAGACAAACTTTCATTACAATGAAAGTTGACAGCCATGCATACTATCTCATAATATATCCAAACTATGAATGAATTATTATCAATCTTGATGAACTCAACGACTCGAATGCAACGTCTTTTGAAATATGCCATGACTGACTCCAAGTAATATCTTTAAAATAAGCAAATGCACAGCGGAAGATTTCCTTAATACCTGAGAATAAACATGCTTTAAAGTGTCAACCTAAAAGTTGGTGAGTTCATTAGTTTATCATAATAAATCATTTCCAATAATATAATAGACCACAAAATACTCATATTTAGAAAACAATCTGTGCAGGTCTACTCCTGCTATAAAATCATTCATATGAAGAACACCGGAACCTTTCAAACCAACTCACCAACGGTAGCTAATGCGTCGTGCAATGCAAAATCATCTCACCGTGGTAGTTAATACAATATAATTTCAATAACGGTAGCTAATGCACTGTGCAATGCAAAAATTTCTCACCATAAATAATTTTACAACAGTAGCTAATGCATCGTGCAATGCAAAAATTTCTCACCGAGGGTAGCTAAAACGGTAGCTAATGCGTTGTGCAATGCAAATTCATTTCACCGTTACTAACTACTAAATCGAACCATTTCGATAGCTAATGCGCCGTACAATGTAAAATCATCTCACCGAGGGTAGCTAAAACGGTAGCTAATGCGTCGTGCAATGCAAAATCATCTCACTAAATCGAACCATTTCGGTAGCTAATGCGTCGTGCAATGCAAAATCATCTCACCGATGGTCGATAATACAATCTTTATAGAAATCGAACCTCTGAATCCAAATAATTCTATCATAGAATGTAGTTTTGAATACTTGTGTCTATTTCGTCAATCATTTATTAAAAAAAAATTCATGTATTCTCAGTTCAAAAAATATATCTCAAAAGCATTTAATAAAACAGTTATAAAAACAGCTCATGTATTCTCAGTCCCAAAAATGTAAAGAGTAAAAGGGAATTAAATGAACTCATAATACTGTATTTCGTAGTAAATATGCATATGATGGCATTGAACAAGTGCAAGGTTGGCCTCGGATTCACGAACGTATCAATATTGAGATTCAATATTGCAGGAAAGTACGTAGACGCAACGGAGACGATAAACACTAGGTTGACCTCACGAGCTATACCCCAAACATTACCCATAACCTCCATAGCTATAACCCATAATTTCCCCAGCTCTATCCCGCTTGAACAACTCATTTTGAAAACACGCGAACAGAACCTCATCGTAGTATTTTATGTATAATACATTATTATAATAATACTACTAATAAAATTAATAATAATATTAATAATAATAATAATAATAATATAAAATAAATATATTACGGAGTATTATAGACAGAAAGATAGATATGATATATGTGTGTGTGTGCAGAAGTGAAATCGATCGAATTTAAGGACCTAACCTCATTTCCCTAGCCATGCGATCGCATGGTGTTTAAGGGTGATGCCCATGCGATCGCATGGCACCCTGGTACAGCTGTGATCTATTAACTTTTCTTGCCGACACTCGTATAATATATATATATATATATATATATATATATATATATATATATATATATATATATATATATATATATATAATATATTTAATTTATATAATTAATTATATATTATATTATATTTACGTGCATGGTAAAAATGTAATTTTTGTTCTGATGACTCGTACGTTGTCACTCGACTTATGAACCGGTTTCGGTTTATCGAATGCATTTTCGTACGCCTAGAAAACTAGTACTTTACATTACGCGACACGTACCTTTATTATTAACTAGACTTATAACATCGATAAACTATATCTTGTAAAATATAACTTGTACGTTTGAGTGATATGGTCATTTGCTCCTTAAAATCGACGTCTCGTTGTTTACATTTAATATATAAAATATCAAAACATTTTATAACTATATTATATTTGAAAAATATATTTGTATATTTTTTTATTTTAGGAATATAATTTATATATATAATTTAAATTTTTACTTAATATAATATTTGGTTTTTCAAAACCAATTATGTTCCAAGGTCCGTTTTATATAAGTTAACTTGTTTAAATAATAAAAGTTATTATAAATAATATTTTTTAATTTTATGATAACTAAATAATTAAATTACCATGGAACACGCGTCAAACATTGTAAAGCATGCTTTTGAAAATTAAACGGAATTCTCCACAACTTTTGACTAACTCTCGATAAGTGACACATTGTTCTTATATGCAAATCACATTACCATTTTTCGAATACCGTTAAAAATAAAGGTTTCTTAAATCAAAGTGGACATCTCAACATAGTCTCGTAATCATACAATGTATTTGATAAATCAATCATTTGACATTATTTTCTAATTCTACCGATAAACATATTGAACCAAATACGTTCATGTAAAGTATTATACCTAATACTTTGTTAACATTCTCAAGTTATAATATATATATATATATATATATATATATATATATATATATATATATATATATATATATATATATATATATATATATATATAATCATATCCATTTATATAATGGTTCGTGAATCGTCAGAATTTGGTCGAGGTTAAATGAATGTATGAACACAGTTTAAAATTCTTGAGATTTAACTTAACAAACATTGCTTATCGTGTCGGAATAATATAAAGATTGAAGTTTAAATTTGGTCAAAAATTTCCGGGTTGTCACAGCTCTCGAGGATCATGCATAAACAAACAGATCTGCTTGGACAGCATAAGAGATATCAGGCCTGGTAAAAGTGATATACTGGAGAGCATCGGCAAGACTGCGATATAAACTGGGATCCTTAACTGGGGACCAGTAGTGTTCAGTTTGGTGCCAATATCAACGGGTGTGCGACTAGAATTACAACCAACCATGTCTGCACGCTCAATGATCTCAGATGCATACTTCTTCTGAGAGAGAAACATACCAGAAGGAGTACGAGTGACAGAAATGCCAAGAAAATAATTTAACGGGCCAAGATCAGTCATGGAGAACTCCTGATGTAAAGAGGTGATAACCCGATGAAGAAAGGCTGTAGAAGAGGCAGTCAAGATGATGTCATCCACATATAATAATAAATAGGATGTTTCTGCGCCGTGCTTGTAGATGAACAAAGAGGTGTCACATCTACTGTGCTGGAATCCAACACGCTGAGCATACCTAGAAAATCGATGAAACCAAGCTCGAGGAGCTTGTTTCAATCCGTATAAAGATTTCTTTAGAAGGCAGACATGATCGGGACGACTAGGGTCATGGAAACCAGGTGGCTGATGCATGTAGACGATCTCAGAGAAGTACCGTGGAGAAATGCATTCTTGACATCTAGCTGATGAATGGGCCAGTGTCGAGATGCAGCAAGACTGAGTACAGTCCTAATAGTGGCCGGTTTTACAACCGGCTGAAAGTCTCATCACAATCAATACCAACCTGCTGGCTTCGACCGTTAGCGACAAGTCGAGCCTTATACTTGCTCAGAGTACCGTCTGCATTACACTTGTGCTTAAACAACCACATGGAGCAAACTATGTTCGTGTCCGTAGGGCGAGGCACAAGAGTCCAAGTACCATTTTTAATTAAAGCATTATATTCCTCAGTCATAGCGTTATGCCAGTTAGGGTCGTTAAAGGCGTTGGAATATGATTTCGGTGTAGGAGAAGGTGTAGAAACGTGGAGATTAAGTCGTTGAACAGGTTTGGTGGTGCCAAGGCGGTGTCGAGTAACCATAGGGTGAGTGGAGGTCGTGTTTTGAGGCGGTGGAGGTGGTGAGGGTGCGGGTGTGGGAGGAAAAGGAGGGGTAATGACATAATATTTGTAATCACTAAGACTCGGAATAGGTGAAGTCCATAAGTCCGAGTGAACAATATCAAATAACGAATTAACATGAGAAACGGAACTACTAAACGGAAGTCTCACATGTTTGCCAAATTGACATGCATGACAAAGAGCGGGAGACTTCGTATTATTACATGTAATAGAATTATTAGAAACTAACTTTAATAGCCCGTGCGTTGCACGGTGGCTTAAAAACTTTGTACAGAAATATGTTAATATTCTTACATATTGCAAGTGTTGTACCTTGAGTACCAATAGGCATTAGCATTACTATAGTATTCAGTTCGGAGGGTATACACACAGCCGGTTTTGACACCTTTTCAAAAATAATCACCAAAATGTAATTAGTACATGACGAAATTAGAAAGACACCAAAGAGTAAAAGAAACAATAAAAATCCACAAAACAAACTAACAAAATTATTTACACCAAAGGAACATAGTACTAAATCAAATTCAAACTCTATAGAAAAAACAACAAAACCAAAATAAAATATATAGTAGTTTCAGTTTTCATAGTAATGGTGTTTACGTTTGACCTATACATGTAGTAACTTAAATCAAATCCATTTTAGCATAACAACAAAACCCTAAAGATGTACATCAGGATCGAAAACATAATAACACAATAACAAAATCCCAAAAATAAAAACATATTGCAATAATAATTCAACTTACAATAAGTGAAGTAGATCCCGTAATAGCCATCTAAAATCGTAATCAAATCGTAAATGCAGTACTATGTTGACTTTAAATGTCAACATGTGTTTTTAGAAACTATAAAATCATAATGTACTACATTGTTCTGCACATTTGTCTAAAAGTTTCTGATGTGACTGATGTGTGAAATCTAGTATATAAATTATCTCTGGAAATATGCCTGGTTTAAAGATTACTACACACTAACGGGCAGTGTACCCGATCGTGCAATAGTATAAAAATGGTAATTCCAAGATCGTTCCAAGGACAGTATTAACGTGAGAATTAAGTTTGTAAATAAAAGTAAACTAAGTTAAACTATGAAAATCGAAAGTACGAGATAGTTTGTTTTGCGGCTATTTAACGATTAGCCAAATCAAGATAGCTTTGAAATTAAAAGACAATATTTTTGGTTTTTAAGTTTAAATAAAATAAATGCAGACTCGACAGAAAAATAAAGATATTTGAATTCAATGGATAAAAGAATGTTCGCCTAGATATCCTATTCGCAGTGTTGGATGATTTGTTATTAAGCACTAGTTCTATTAATCAATGCACGCAATTACAGAGTCGGTTTACCCAGAGTTCTCTTTTAGCAAACACATCAAACTAGGACTTATTGGTTTAGGGTTCCCTTTCACCAAAAACTATCTTTCGTTTGTGACTTAGTAACTAGCTAATTACAAGATTAAGATTCAATTGGTTACGCGTTCGCTCCACACAATTCACCCCTGTTTTGTTTAATTACCATACCCGGTTTACCCCCTTGGTCCAGTAAGCACCCAATCGGTTAAGACAAATCAATTGGAAATTAGATCACTAAATTGAAACAGGGTTCCCTTTGTTCAAACAAGATTCACTAATCAACCTAGTAACAATAATTAACACCCACAAGAATGGTTCTTTAATCAAAACTCATAATTAATCATGCATCAATTAATAAAACCTCAAAGTAACATCCAAACACTTGCAAATATTCAATCTAGACAAACATTAAGAGTTTAGCCTACAATCATGGCTGAAATCAAAATAACAATCAAAGACATAGAATAATTCATTGTTGATAACAAAAGAATAAAACTAATTAAAGATTGAAATCTGAAAGATACACGAATCGAGACTTGTTCCCGGAATGATTAATACCTTAGAATGACCTTGAAGATCTCCAAAAATCACCTAAGTTCGTCAAAAAGTGGCTGGAATTCGTCAGGATACGATTATGATAAGTTAGGGTATAATTCGGGCTTTTATAGGAGGAAATTTCTGAACCCGGGCACAACCCCGCGCGGCGCGCCAGGGACCCCGCGCGGCGCGCCGAATGTCTGGAAAACGATCCTTTGAACTTCAAAACTGCTCGACTTGTTTTTCTAGTTGTTTGGCGCGGCGCGCCCTATTTTGGAGCGGCGCTCCATTATAATATTGCTGAAACGAAGCTGAAAACTCAATATAAACACCAAAACTCGAACCGAATCAAACCTTTTCACTCGTAAACATCGAAAGACATCCAAAACCATCAAATAACATCAAATTTAACCTTCTTGGTCTTGGAACTCAAACTTTCACAACTTTAACCAAAATAACTCTAAATCGTATCCAAAAGGACCAAAATGTACCCGATATCGCTAAGGAAAATGCATATGAAATACGCGATATCAAACAACCCCACACTAGAGTTTTGCTTGTCCTCAAGCAATGAAACTCGATAATAATCTTCTACAATAAAATAACGTCTTCAAGCAAATATGTAGAATCAAACGAACAAGAACCAAACAAGCAACTAGCGTGGGCACGATTTGGAGTAAATAACAACCATGGTTCCCACTTGCATTCCCCCGATGTAACTTCCCAAACCGCAATCAATATGAATCAAAATAGTAACCAAAAATAATCTCGATAACGTACCATACTGATGAAATAGAGAATCTCGAACCATAATAAAAGTCTTCAAAGAAACCGGGAATCAAGTAGGAACCAAGCACCAAAGATGTAACAATCAAACCATGTGTGCCAAGAGAACGTACGGGCTACCCCGCAATTGGACAAGCCAAGCCTCCCACAGTACCTAACATCGCGAGATGTCGGTAGAAAATAATGTGCTTAGGAGGATACACATTACGTCCGGATATCATCGATAATTATGAGGTAATCATCTAATCCGTTAAGTCAACCATAAAGATTGAGGTTCATCAGACTTAAAAGCTGATATATTACCTTTCCGGAGGTTATCCACTGGGAATCTGATCAATCACTGACATTTTGTGTATCATGGTGCGCTTCCCATTAAGCTAGCAAATCTCCCTCATTGAGATAAGCTTTGACTACCAGTTTCCCTGTTTGATGTTGAGGCCTGGTAGATTTCCAGTCGATTTTAGCAATGACTTTTCAAGACTTTTCGTCACCCTACAACTGGTCTGGACTACAACTTCTGAAATAACTCAGCAAGTGTGTCGTTCGGGAGACTTGACTCCCTTTAGGATGGAATAGATACATCCTGTATGGTCATAAAAGGTGGTCGAGCGCATACATTGTCCTTGTTAGGAGAAACAATGAAGACCGCCCTATAAAGTTTTCGATCTAGCGTGTGGCCCGGCTTCGACCACACGATCCAATCACCGTTCATACGGTTGACACCCGTTTTTGTACAAGTGACCTACGTATGAACTGAATGTTCATGTAGGATTTCACATTCAAAATAATGAACGTGTTTTGAAAGTTCAAGACTTTCTCCTCTAACAGTACCTCATCGTGAAATGATGGGTAATGAAATGGCACGCTTAAGAGGTATACGAACCAAGTAGGACGATCGGAAGACTTTACTTCCTTAAATGAGTGGATCTGAGTCACTCGGAAGTGCCAATCTGTTTCACTTGACACCGGTTTTGAAAAATCCCGAAAACCTTCGGGTTCCATAGCTTTTGGCTATGGGTTGTGTTGTCTAAGCAAACACAAGCACGTAGCTATTGCTCCTGAAAAGGACAGCACTGGTGAAGCTCAAGGCTCCTCTTCCCACAGTATCACATCATTAAATGATGCAATAATAAAATGATATAGTTTCGGAAGTATGCTATACCAAGTAACCAAAAGTTTTTGATCTGGCACGTGATTCGGTCACAATCACGCTATGCAATCACCGCTCTCTCACGGTTTACACCCGTTTTGGTACAGGTGACCTACTATTGAGTTCCCCGAACTAGTAGGATTTCATGTTCAAAGGTAATGAACATGTGGAACAACTTTGGCTTCTTTAAACATAATGAAATAAATATACCAAGCCATACTCTTAAACAAAGGTTTTGGTCGAATTTTTAACTACTTTTATATATTTTTTTTTTCTTTTTAACTAACTAATTTTTTCATTTTTTTTTTATTTTCCCCTAATTTTTCAATTTTTTTTTTTTACGACCAAAACCCCGTGAAACGTCAAGTCTTTTAAACATCAAAACCAAACTTATGATGATTCTATTAATAACCAACCCGAGAGATTTTACATCCCCCACCCCACACTTGAGATCAAGTAATGTCCCCATCACTTGAGATCAAAAATGGATTAAAATCAAAAGGGTAAGAAAAATAAAAACTTATCGAGCTTAACCACAGATCGTGGAATGACAGTGACAGATGGCGCTGAACTGACTGCCAGCATAAGAACATCGTCCATTCCCGATCCTCACACCAATACCATCATTAAAGTAGTTTTGCTGAACTTAATGCCAGACTTGAAAAACCGTTTCACCAACACACCTAACAAAAAGAAAAACACACCAAATACATAAATGGGCAAGGTGGTACCACCCGGTACCGAAACGCCTTGCCCCAAATAGGTCTCAAAGTACATCATACGAAAAATAAAAATATCAAGTACAACCAAATCGAAACGGAAATAGTTTAAACAAATACAACAATAATACGTGCAACACATCAATCGCTTCCCGGCCAAAAATCTCTCAACGGGTCCCAAGGCACGCCATAAGTATCTTGGCAAGCTTGATACGGGTCATAATACGGATCCGGTCTCGGAGGCGTCACGGCGGTGTAGTCCGGAATAGTGGTTTGCGTAGGAATGTACGCATCCGGCACATGACGCATCTGCCGTTGGAGCTGCCTCTGATGAATTTCCCACTGATTGTGGGCCCGAATCCCTCGAACATCATACTCTATCCTGTCAACACGGTCGCCCAAATTACCAACCTCTGTCCGAACCTGACCCAAACTCGTGTTAAGCGACCCATAGTTACCCTGGTGCCACGTCATCAACTCCTCATTATGACGGCGCTGCTCGTCATACATACGCTGATTATGCGCAACCTGATCATTATAAAATGTACGACTATCTTGGAACTCGAGATGCAGCCCGTCAACACTATTCACCAACCCATTAAAAGCTTCCTCATCGGGAGCCCATCCTCCCCGAACATTACCACTAGAACTCCCTGCTTCATACGTGGACCCAATACCACGTCCTCTACCGTGACCTCGACCTTGCTGTTGCTGTTGCTGTTGACCTTGACCCTGTTCCTGCTGTTGTTGACCTTGACCCTGTGGTTGTTCTTCATCCTCTACCAAAACCCAACCGTTCGGTCCTCGCCTAATAAAATCGGCTTTAGCGAAAAACAAAATGTTTGTTACCATTGCTTCGACCCCCGCGATAGTACACCTATCAGTAGGCACAGAAAATGCCTCAGCTATACGTGTCACAAAATGGCCCCCTAACAACGGACGCTCGGGACGATTATCTTCACCGATTTCCTGAAACCAGGACCCCAACATAGTCGGCACATCAATTGCCTCTCTCGCTTTTATCTGCTGGAGGATCCAAAGATCCTTTCTTTTGATTTTGTTTGCATTCCTCCGGGCCATGAACATAGTAGCAATCATTTTAAACAGAATACGGTCCACCGGACGTCGAAGATTAGACTGAATGCTTCTACTAGAACTGAAAGCCCTAACCCCCGGATTAATAATCGTCGGCCAATACTCACTTTCACTAAACTCGCCGTCACCGAATACCCTGCACCCCAACAAATGGTACCCTAAAGAAATTAAACTTTGTAGAATTAGGGTTTTGAAAGATCAAAGGATTTGTAGGTGTTTGAGAGATGTAAGAATGAAAATAATTGAAGTAAAAGGGACTAAATACAGCTGGTCACCCGTTTCTAAATTGTGGGGTTGCTTTAATTTGGGTTATATGATTCAATTAGTCATGGGTTTTTGTTAGATATTGTTTATATGCTTTGATTTCATGCTAAAGTTGGTGTTTTTAGAAGTTTAACATGAACCTAGGGTTTGTAGGGTTAAAGGTCCGAATTTTGTAAGTAAAAAGGGGTTAATTGCTTGAAGGTGTGTTGTTCTTTGAGTTGTTCATGTGGTTTTGAACTAGTGTGGGGATGTAAAAATTCGGATTGACTTTAAATAAAAACCCAAAAACAGCTGGCTGACAGGGTGGCGCGGCGCTCCAGTAGATCGCGCGGCGCGCAGTTTTATCGCGCGGCGCGCCAAAGTGAAATCTAGTATATAAATTATCTCTGGAAATATGCCTGGTTTAAAGATTACTACACACTAACGGGCAGTGTACCCGATCGTGCAATAGTATAAAAATGGTAATTCCAAGATCGTTCCAAGGACAGTATTAACGTGAGAATTAAGTTTGTAAATAAAAGTAAACTAAGTTAAACTATGAAAATCGAAAGTACGAGATAGTTTGTTTTGCGGCTATTTAACGATTAGCCAAATCAAGATAGCTTTGAAATTAAAAGACAATATTTTTGGTTTTTAAGTTTAAATAAAATAAATGCAGACTCGACAGAAAAATAAAGATATTTGAATTCAATGGATAAAAGAATGTTCGCCTAGATATCCTATTCGCAGTGTTGGATGATTTGTTATTAAGCACTAGTTCTATTAATCAATGCACGCAATTACAGAGTCGGTTTACCCAGAGTTCTCTTTTAGCAAACACATCAAACTAGGACTTATTGGTTTAGGGTTCCCTTTCACCAAAAACTATCTTTCGTTTGTGACTTAGTAACTAGCTAATTACAAGATTAAGATTCAATTGGTTACGCGTTCGCTCCACACAATTCACCCCTGTTTTGTTTAATTACCATACCCGGTTTACCCCCTTGGTCCAGTAAGCACCCAATCGGTTAAGACAAATCAATTGGAAATTAGATCACTAAATTGAAACAGGGTTCCCTTTGTTCAAACAAGATTCACTAATCAACCTAGTAACAATAATTAACACCCACAAGAATGGTTCTTTAATCAAAACTCATAATTAATCATGCATCAATTAATAAAACCTCAAAGTAACATCCAAACACTTGCAAATATTCAATCTAGACAAACATTAAGAGTTTAGCCTACAATCATGGCTGAAATCAAAATAACAATCAAAGACATAGAATAATTCATTGTTGATAACAAAAGAATAAAACTAATTAAAGATTGAAATCTGAAAGATACACGAATCGAGACTTGTTCCCGGAATGATTAATACCTTAGAATGACCTTGAAGATCTCCAAAAATCACCTAAGTTCGTCAAAAAGTGGCTGGAATTCGTCAGGATACGATTATGATAAGTTAGGGTATAATTCGGGCTTTTATAGGAGGAAATTTCTGAACCCGGGCACAACCCCGCGCGGCGCGCCAGGGACCCCGCGCGGCGCGCCGAATGTCTGGAAAACGATCCTTTGAACTTCAAAACTGCTCGACTTGTTTTTCTAGTTGTTTGGCGCGGCGCGCCCTATTTTGGAGCGGCGCTCCATTATAATATTGCTGAAACGAAGCTGAAAACTCAATATAAACACCAAAACTCGAACCGAATCAAACCTTTTCACTCGTAAACATCGAAAGACATCCAAAACCATCAAATAACATCAAATTTAACCTTCTTGGTCTTGGAACTCAAACTTTCACAACTTTAACCAAAATAACTCTAAATCGTATCCAAAAGGACCAAAATGTACCCGATATCGCTAAGGAAAATGCATATGAAATACGCGATATCAGTGACGAATAAAGAGAAGAAATGTTATCAAGTTTACTCAACTTAATTGTAAACACCTAAAAAGTATACTTTGATAGTCAAACCCACTTTTTCTTAGCAAAAACGTCCAGTATAGCAAATTTGCAACAAATCAAAATCAAGCCACTAAACTTTAAGTATAATCCAAAGTAGCCATAAAAAATAAAAAAATAAAAATAATCCAAAGTAGCTATAATATGTTGAAGTTTTACCTTCCCCAACAGCAAAAATATTCTGCCAGGCTGTATTTTAAACATGATGAATGGTGATGCTGTGAAAGAGGACCTAAAAATGTAACTTGAGATGAAAATACTTAAAAATAACAAAACATACATTCACATATGAATAATTCCTTGATCATTATACTTTATATTTTATACTAACACTAATACTAACATGGATTAAGTACAATATATATTAAACACATCACCATAGCAAGTGAATTTCTATCTTAAAAGATTCCATGTGTAATTATTAACCCATTTCGCCCAGGAAAATCCAAAACAGACCCAACTACCAATTCACTAATCAACCCATTACTCATTTCCACCCTCATGACCGAAACTGCATAAATTAATAAAATCCTTCAAGTTATACCTTATGATTTTCTCTACCATTACGTGAAACCTTAACAGGGTAATCGTCAAATTCTGTAATTTTTAATATGAATAAAAAAACCTTCATATTATACCAAAAGAAAGAACCATAAGCAAATAAAACACAAGTCGAAACCTTTTTCAAACACTATATATCTTATTACCCCGCCACAATACTATAATGCCTACCAAAATCTAAGTTGCTTTGTACATGGAACTGTTATCGAAAATGAAGGCACTAACATATAAAATATTAAGCAATTTAAGACTAATAGAAAAGGCCTTAATCTCATCTTAAAATCAAGCAATACAAGGGTTCCAAATATAAAAACGAACCGATCAACACATTATTATTGTATACCAACATGATCGAGCATTTGATTGTTATTAAAGGCTAAACATACCTGTTACAGAGGGTCACACTTTTAGCCTGGCAAATTACATACACTTTCCTTTCCTTCGTCGTTGTTAATATCTGCATCAACGACTTAACACCTTACAAATTATAAACAATGGTGTTCAAGTGGTGTCAAAATGCAAAACAAACATAAACAGATAACATAAGTTAGAAAACAACAAAAAAATAATCGCTATAATTATTGAGTTTGAACACATACCATAAAAGAACAAATCCCTAATTAAAAACTCTAATAGTGAAAAACCAACCCTAATAGTGAAAAACGATAGCAATAATTCAATTAACGTTCTGAAATTAAAACCCACAGGTAAAAGAACAAATCCCTAAATGAAAGTGAAGGAAGAAACTTACTTTTTCGATTTTAGAAACGACTAAAGACGTTGAAGTACATCAGTGGTAGAAGAAGAAATTGACACCATAATCCATTGAATTCTATGTTTTTCGCTAATTAAGATCTTAATCAGGTCGGTTGCAATCAATATTCCGACCGTATATTTGTGGCACACCATGACGATCATGATATTGTGGTTAAAACTCGAAAACCCTAATTGAAGAACATGTATGGATTTAGGGATTTGAATGAGAAAAATTTTGGGTGAAAAGAAATAGAAGAAACGTATGCTGTGAAATTGGTTTCAAAATTGGACTAATTGCAATTGGACATATGGCAGGTTTTCAGCAAATGTTTTAGAATAGGCTGTAGGGTATAGGGTAGGATGCCACGTGGAAAATGCATACGATTTATTATAGGTTATAGATGAGACGACGAAAAACATCAGTGCCAGGATGTCCGAGGCGCTGATGCCAAATGCTGGGTGTGGTGATGAGAGCATGATGAGGTGGGCATGATGTCGGATTCGTGAACGGGTAGAGATCTCCGGTGCTATCACATCGGAGGCAGTGGCGGATCCAGAATTTTATTTTACCGGGGGCGTAACTTTTATATAAAAAGTTTTCGTTCGTAGTAATAAAAAAGATCCTTCAAACACTAGTAAAAGCTTTTAAACTATATCAATATCAATATCAATAAATAACAAAACAGCTTAAACTCATATTTTATATTTTTCTCATATTATATTTTTAAAATTTTATATGTATTTAACAGTTTTATACATACATGAAAACATATAAACAGATTTTAAGCACCGGGGGCGTGTGACCCCGGTTGCACCACATTGGCTCCGCCCGTGATCGGAGGAGCAGGCGGTGAGTCAAGTAGTCTTTCACGGAAAAACCAAACTCGTCAAATGAAACAGAAACTTTATTATCACGAGTAAAACGACGAACATAGATAAGATTTTTAACTATGTTTGGTGTCACGAGAACATTAGACAGGTGTAGGGTTCGGTTAACATTAGACAAAACGCTATGACCAGTGTTGACAACGGGGATGTGGTTCCCGTCACCAACAGCAACTGATGGATAAATGCAATGATTAAAAACAGTACTTAAATTTTTAATGCTATAGGTGAGGTGAGTTGACGCACCAGTGTCCATAATCCAACCGGAATTACCATAGTCTGGAGGAGTGTTGACATTAAATGTCTTCGGTATAAAAGTCTCCTGATGTTGCATTGGACCAACAAATGGGCTGTTAGCAGGTGCAGGCCAGGCCGCTGAAAAAGGTTGTAGGCCAAATACCGTGTTGCTGTTGTTGGGCCTGCATAATTCCGTGGGCTGAAAAATGCGGTTGGGCTTGCATAAATTGTTGATGTTGGGCTTGGATAATATTACGAACTCAACGCTCTGAATGAAATCTTCAAAAATAATGTGTGGAGTAAAGAATCAATTAAATTAATTAATTGATATGTGATTGAAAAAGAAGCGCAAATCACACAATTAATGTCGATATCCTTTATTATTATTATTATTATTATTATTTACGAAATCACACAATTTGGCTGTTGTTGAGATGACTAAGGCTCCACATGTACGAATGGTGCAGAGTGCTTTGAGAATTTAATAATTAAATAGAAAAACCAACCTTGAAGGAAGGGGGATGATTCTCACACACTGTTTTTTGATCCTCACACACCAATTTACTTGAAATCCTCCCTAATAATAGGGTAAAAGGGTGTGTGAGGATCAAAAAACAGTGTGTGAGGGTGTTTAAAAAGAAATTTAAATAATCTTTTTGAAGGAGTCTTTGCTTTTATAACAGAGTGATCGATAGTTGGCTTTATTTGGAATATGGGATCTATCAATATATATTGATGGGTTGATGGTGATTGTTTTTGCAGACTATGAACAATTATTATGATGGTTGATCGTAATTTTTTTATTTTTTTTTTTTTTTTTTTTTTTTTTTTTTTGAAGTGGTGGGGAGGGTGTTTAGGGTTTTAGCTCATGATACCATGTTAGAGAGAATCGTAAAGGGCGTAATATTATTGTGTATCATTATAGATGCAGGATACATATATATAAATAGGATTAAGCAAGTACTCAACCCTCTTGAACTAGATAAGTAAACGGGCCCTTATAGAACACATGCTAAATAATCCAATATATATAAACATAAACACTATCCATTTAACAGTCCCACATTTAATATGAGAGAAGAAAACCTCATAACTCATATGACTAAAGAGACGATCAATGGTAAATTTAAAAGGGCGGGTCCTCAAGGTTGATTGTTGTTAGGCCGTTTTGTGTTCTTGGGTTGTTTTCGTTCCTTGTATTTTCGTGTATTTTTCGGTTTTTGTTTAGTTTATATGTTTGTAAGGGAGGCTCGTTTTTAGATAATTTTTGTTTAGATTGTTGCTTTCTAGGTTCGAGCTCCCCCGTTCTCTCCTTGTCCTTTTGTTTCATGTTGAGGGCGTTTTCTTTAGGAAAACGGCCTCGTTTCTGTATGAGTATTCGTTTCTTTGCCAAAATAATAATAAAAAAAAAAGACGTCACATGGAGATGAGATTGAACTCATAACATCCTCTTTACGCATCATAGTCCTTCAATTATTGGGCTACCATCGCGGGACAAAAATAAGTGTAACACGTTTTTTTTTTTTTTTTTTTTTTTTTTGGGTAAGCGAGGAAACCCGCCTATGAACGAGCACATTGGCTCCCCGATAGAAGGTAAAACCTCGGGTAATCAAGCCCCCCGAGCGCGAGACCTGGTACCGGGTGAATTGCGCATTATGCGGGCACCCTCTAGTCACACTCTCTTTTTGAACAATTTGGCATAGCCAGGAATTGAACCTAGTTGGTGTGCTTCATTGGGTAACTCAGTGGCTACTATGTATAACATAATGTTCTCATATACATTGTACATCTGATCAGGGTAATAAACAACAAAATATGTCTACCCAAATATATTATAACACACATGCAACTCCATCTGTTTTGCTGAATATTAATGTCTGCCGATAAGTTTTTAACACAAAACTTCTGATATTCATCTATTTCTATACGATTGCGGATTCTAGGGTAGCATCAGAGATCGAGTAAGAGGCCAAATATCAAAATGAAACTTATAAATCAGCTGTTATGACATCGAATCTACGCTTCTAAATTATAAACTCGTTTATACTGAGTTGTACAGTACAACAATAATGCCTTTGTCATGAGCATTTTGAATAGTTTGCTGATATTCACAAAAGTTGATGCGAAGTCTAGCTTGCTACATGCCAAATGTACAAAATATGTTTACAGACCAGTAACATAACAGCATGTTAATCCAAACACCATTTTAAATGGCTCCAACTAAAAGGTTCAATAATCTTCAACTAAAAGGTTCAATAATCTTCAACTAAAAGGTCCACCTAAAACATGTTTAATTACAGACCAGTAATAGCAGCAGCATGTTTACTCCCCTACTTACTAACAGGGCTATAGCAACTGGGGGGTAAGGCAGTCGACCAACCAAGATAATCACTAAACCAACCAAGATAATCACATGTATTAATGAATTTTGTTGAAATGCTTTTCAAATCTTGTAGTTTCTTCATTTCTTCTTCCATAACTTGTAGAACATGAGGTGGGATTTTTGCCTCGTTTGCATCGATTCTAGCCCGAAATTTATCTGCAACAAAAACAAATTTATTGTCTAGATCAAATTAAATAACTCAAGACTATACAGAAAACGTTCAGTCACTTCATAAGTAGTTATAGGGTATGATATAAGATTTACATGCACCCGACACAGGGTTTTAAAATAGGTTTTAGAAGCAGGCGGTAACCTCCCTAAATCGATCATATGAACCGGTCAATGGGTATAAATAGGTTAAAAGTCATATGAACCGGTCAATGGGTATAAATAGGTTAAAAGTCAGATTAATCCCCAATTAGTGATATCTACAACCTTGCATCCACATCTTATAAAAGTGAACAAGAAAGTTACCAATGAGTGCCGTTTTGTCATTTCTGTCAACCCCTAATTCCTGCAACAAGATGACATCCATCATTAAATATTCTGACAAGTTTATAATCTTATGAGTCATAAATTGCGTTCCGCCACTGCTTATGACACAGAGGAATTTGAAAGATGGTGCAAACATAAATTGCAGCAAAAGAGAAAAATAAAACTAAGAAGCCACCTTTATGATAATCTTATACTCCATCTCTTTTACTATGCATTCCTGAACAAAAGCAAGGACAACATTAAAACGTTATAAAGAACTAATTTTTATTTCTAAATATGCGTGTTAAAAGAAGTCATCAGAACTTGCATGAATCTTATATATCCCCATTTCTTTCTCCAATAGATCCAGACTTAGTATCAACCGTTTGTACACCTACATTGACAATTATGTTGATATTTTTAATCATATGCACCCAAAAAAAGAAAAAGTTTATGGAATATTAAATGTTACTTACATCTAGCTCTTCAAGCACTTGCTGACATTGTAGTTTGTCCAAAAAAGATACTGTAGCAGCAAAGTCTGCTACTCTTGGATAATTCAAATCACCAATATGCTGTAAAAAATATATGAAATCCAAGCCATTATTATATGGAGAAAAAAAGTTAGCACCGTAATTTGGTTAATCTTCTCAATAAGTTATACGTATATGATAAAAGCAGATGCAATTGAAAAAAGTGCTAAACCTCAACAAGATCCCTCCAACTAGGATGTGTCTTCATAACATCTTTAAGGATTTTTACAACCTCAAAATATGTTGCCTTGATCACATCATCATCCATGTTGTATGCTGAATTCTGAAATACAGATATACAAAAATATAAACCCAACAGTAATATTGATGAAAAATATTAGAGAAAATTGTTTACAAATGAATTTAACTTTTACCAAATTCCTATTGTATGCACCCAACTTTCAAATCTCCTATTGTATGCATTCAACTTTTAAATCACTACTATTGTATGCATTTAACCTTTTATAACAAGTAACCTTCCAGGTCACCTCAATTTCATTTCTAGACATTTACATTATTAGTCCTCATATTTGTAAACCCTAATTTCATTAGTCCCTTATGTAACTTATTACCCTAATTTCTTTAACCTGCTTCATCTTCAACCATTGTAAAGATCAAAAATCCTAAAAATTTAACCAAAACAAAACCAAAACCAACACTTGATTACATATCTTTTCTTCATAACTAAAACTAAAATCTTTTTTTCAAATTCTAACAACCCAAAAATTAAAATCCAAAAAGTCAAATGAAAAAACACAATAACAATTAGGGTGTAAATGACAAATTGAGATTACATGTATTTAGGATACATGTAAATGGTACCTTAAGATGATCCACTTTGACCATAAGGGGATCTTCACTGACCTGTTTAAAATGCAATAGTTACATTACAAAAACAGAGGAAATATATATATATATATATATATATATATATATATATATATATATATATATATATATATACACCAAATATATCTAATATACGTACATAAGGAAACTATCAACTCACCATCTCTGTTATCCGAAGCCGCTTATGACCCATAAGAACAACCTCATCTCCTTGAATTGCTATAATCTACTTAAAAAGACCAAAAACTTATCACTGATAATACATACATAGTAATATATACAAGTTTACCACGACTAATTAACATTATCCGCATCACACGTACCTGGGCCAGTGTACCTACTTCATGGAGACGATTAAACAAATCTTTGCCCTTAAACTCATATATTTTTTTCTCTATATTTAAGCCACTCAACTCAGATCTTGGGTCAGCTTTTACAAGGAATGCACCAACATAAGGAACCTCTCCTTTCAAATTTTCAGACAATGCAGCTAGTAGTTTAGCATCCTGGAAGGTATAACCATATAAGTAGAAGTTATAATAACACATTATTATACAAAATTTTATGTTAAACAGAACAAAACAAAACAAGTAAACTTCAATGGGGTTTGGGATGGGATTAGCATCAGGGGCAGATTCAGTGTGGTGGAGACGGGGTCACATGCCTCCGACGACCTAATTTCGATTACATGTATTTATATATGGGTTCAGTATGATTAATTATGGTTTTCCTATGATTTTAAGCTCTTTTAATGGAATAATTTGAACTTATAAGGAGACTTTGTCGGAGAAAAACAACCTACGCACCCCCACTTTTTCTACCAATTTCATATAAACCCCCTTTGTTTTGATTTCATTTTTAGTCCTATACTAAATAAAACACCAATCTAGCCTTTAAGAGCTATTGAATCCCATTCAGAAACAAAAGCAAAACAAAGCAAAGCAAAGGAAAAATGTGAGTACCTTGACATATGTTGGAATATAAGATCCTGGAAATAAGGGTTTATGTGCTAATGGCAATGCTAACACCTGCAAATTTAGAGATACATAAATTACACAAATTAAAAATAGGAGTATTTATTTATTTGCTCTGTAAACTGAATACACACATATTCATAAAATTGTAGTACTAAATCAAACACCAAGTAAAGTAAAGAAATAGTAAAACCTTAGCAATTTCAAGTGGCACTCTCATAACTGTAGCAGCAACTGGCGCTGCAGATTTCGATTGAGTTTCTTCAACAGCGGGAACACACTCCGACCCGGGTCCATCACTAGAATCCGAACCTGAAAAACGTGTTTGTAACAAGCTAGGGTTTGTTAACCCTAGAACAGGACGAAGCACTCTTGGAGAAGACCTTAACGCCTTCAACATTAGGGATTTAGGGTTAGGGTTTTTGTAAATTAGTGTGTAATTGTATTCTCGAGTTTTTGAGTGGAAGGAATGGAGACGGAAAAGAAATGAGAAAAAGGTGAGCAAAATGATTGTTTTATACGCGTGTGTTCATAATTTATTTTGGCACGTGTGTAATAAACTAATAAATCGATAAAAACAGAGACAAACATTTGGCATGTGTACTAATGTTTCCTTTCTAGAAAAATACATAATAAATTTTGTTGTTGGGTTTTAATCGATTTGAATTGTAGTTTTGAGTTTGAGTTCACACTAAAATTAGTTCTCAAATTTGGCTCATTTTACACAACAACCCATCAAGTTTACACTTTTCCAGGAGTAGAAAGTGTAAACATATAATTTTATTAAAATAAAATAAACTAATTCCCCCAAAATTTATAACGAGCTCTACCTTCTCGCTCGGTTCGCGTTAAATTTTTTCGAGACTACCGTTCAACTTGAAAAAGTCTCACGAACTCAACGGGACTAACTATACGCGAGACGGACACTTTTTAAAAAACGCTTAACACAACGACAACCCGTATCTTTCTGTTCGCCGCAAGTTAAATTTTACCGACAGCACCGTTACACTCCAAAAAATTTTATGAACAAAACGAAACTAACTACGTTCGAAACGGACAATTTTTAAAAAACGCTTAAGACAACGACATCTATAACGACGCTTAAGACATGAGCCGTTTTCCCCTCTGTAAATACACAATGCTACGTTAAATATGAATACACAGGCCGAAAGCCCCCGTCGCATCGCGCGGGCTGAATCCGGACTAGTTAATATAAAAATACATATGTGGGGTAGTAAATCGCTTAACTCTAATATAAAAATACAAAATTAATTATTACAATTAACCTATCTTATATACTAAAAGTGATTATAAATGTTATAGTTTTAGTTATATTTGAGTGTAGTTTTGACTTTGCGTTTACATTACAACCGGCCTCTCAACTTCACCCCAATTCCAACAACAGCCCTTCAACTTTACACTTTTTAGAGGTAAAAAGTAAATATGTAATTTAATTAAAATATAAGAAACTAATTCTCCTGAATTTATAACGGGCTCTATCTTTTCGCTTGGTACGAGTTAAAATTTTCAGAGACCACCGTTCAACTCGGAAAAATCTTCCGAACCCAACGGGACTAACTATACGCGAAACGGACACTTCTCAAAAAACGCTAAACACAACGACAACCCGTATCTTCCCGCTCGGCACGTGTTAAATTTTTTCGACGACGGCGTCAGACTCGAAATAATTTTATGAATAAAACGAAACTAACCACGTTTGAAACGGGCACTTTTTAAAAAACTCTAAACACAACGACAACCTGTATCTTCCTCCTCGATGCGAGTTAAATTTTTCCGACAGCACCGTTAGACTCGAAATAATTTTATCAACAAAACGAAACTAACTACGTTCGAAACGGATACTTTTTAAAAAACACTGAAGACGACGACACCTACAACGGCGCTTAACACACGGCTCGTTTTCCCCTCTGTAAATACACAACGCTACATTAAATATGAATACGCAGGCCGAAAGCTCCCGCCGCAACGCGCGGGCCGATCCGGACTAGTTTTTATTATAATCAAGGTCAAAGGCAAAAATATGTCATACATGTAATGAGAATATGCATAGGCAAAAATACATCTCGAAACAGTGTGTGAAACTGCCCAGGCCTTAAACTTAGCACAAAAAACATGGAAAACGATATGAAACAATGAAAAGGAAACTATTGGATTCCCGTATACGAACTGTGTCGCGAAATTTCAAGCATGGTCGTCAACTGTGTCGCGAAATTTCAAGCATGGTCGTCATAGGTGCTCGAATTTGATAGCCAAATATTCCAATCCAACGAGATTTTCTTCGAGCGATTACTTATCTATTGGAAACTCTAAACTTGTACTTCATTCAAAGCCATTGGTACACTCCAACTTATCTTTTCGAAAACCATGAGATTGCGGTTCCTCCAAATCAAATAACCACACACTCATTCAATTGCTTGTCAAATTTTAATTTATGCGTTCGGGTTTGTTGCCGAGACCTTGCCTAGGAAAAGAACTTCTCTACTCGAGTAAAAAGGTCAACCCGAATTCCACCAACGTATTGTGCGAATCCATAGCTCTTTTACTTTTGGGCAATAAAGAAGCATATGGTCCACAAACTCAATATCATTGTTGCAATTCGGGCACCGTACCAAGTCCAAGTCAACACCTCGTTTATCTAATTCCACCTTTAATGGGAGCCATCCCAATCTTGCCCGCCAAAAAAATCCCAACTTTTGACGGTAGAAATGGGTTGCGCAAAGTGGCCAATCATGGATGAGGAGAAGGCAATAACTTATCATTTAATAAAGCAAACAAAGAAGACGAAGTAAAGATTCCATTTGGACTAAATGAACATAACCAGGTATCCTTTCCCTATCCGCTAATCAAAATGTTGTCAGCATGTTTTGAAGATCGTTGAATTCATCATTTGTACGTCTGCTCGGTATTCTGGACCAGTCCCAATGGTATATGTATCCCTCATTTGTCTGCTTGACCCGGTCTGAAACCTTTACATTTTTGTGAATCTCCAACCTGAAAAGTCTTCCAAATTTCTCGCACAACATATAATTATCAAGCCAAATATCATTCCAAAATTACGTATCCTCCCAATTTCCCACGACTTTTACGTAAGAATTAGGAAGGCTAACTCCCAGTTTGCTGAAATCCTTTTCGATTTTTTGAATATTTTTCCAACCCGACCCCCTTGCTCGAAATATAGCTAGGATCGACTTAACCCAACCGTCCATCCCTCCCGTGAATACTTTTTATAATATTGACCCAAAAAGAATTAGGTTCCATTCTAAACCACCACGGCCATTTTCCCATTAAAGCTTGGTTTTTTCCTTTAACGGACCCAATATTTAACACCTCATCCCCCCCCTCCCGGATCAAAAGGTAGCAAAATGGTTTCCCAATTAACCTATGACATTTCTAAGTTGTCCCCTGATGTGTGCAGCGGTGTATACGAAATAGTTATTATTTTTACTATGAAATACGATACAAATAACACAAGTTTTAATTATTTATTTACAGATGGGATATACCTAAACCTTGCTACAACACTATAGGCAGTGTACCTAATCGTAAAGTAGTATAGTTTTTAGTAAGTCCGGTTCGTTCCACAGGGAGATGGCTTATTTCACACTATATTTTAATTAACAATATTTGTACAAAATATATATAATTATATATAATAATATATAAAAGGGGGTTTACCGTTTAATGACCGGTTTGTCGGTTTTATATTTTAAGTCACAATTAAAACCTAATGCAAAATATAAATGACGATAATTTAAGTGCGTAAAATAAATA